>NW_007728811.1:90920-97371 GCF_000696425.1 Galeopterus variegatus
TGAGTTTTCATAAGATTAGTTTTGCAAAAAAAGGGAGCGTGGATTCCAGCAGAGTTTCTTTCTTTTTCTTTTTTTTTTTTTTTTTCCTTTTTGTCTTTTTTTTGTGGCCGGCAAGGGATCGCAACCCTCAGTGTCGCGCCCATACCGGACCAGGACCGGCCACGGGATCGCAACCCTCGGCGTTGCTCCCACCCCTCGCTCAGCCAGTGAGCGGCCGGTCTGTATGTGGGATCCGAACCCTCGGCGGGAGCGCCACCGCGCTTCCCAAGCAGCGCACTATAGCAGTGCGCCACCGGGCCGGCCCCTGGAGTGAGATTCTTAAGCAGAATATTTATCATTAAGTCCTATATTTTATTTATTGTTGGCTTATAAATTTTCTCTCTCTCTTTTTCAACAAGAAAGAGAAGGCCAATGACTTAGGATAAAAACAAGCCAGAACGTGTGTCTTTCTGGTATATCAAGAGAAATTTGGCTAATGGGTCTTCCAATAACAGGATTTTTAAAAATTTGGTGACCAATATCCTCATAAAGTTCTTCCTAATATATATATTACATCATCAGATTTTGCATGACACATGTCCACTCAGGCTGATGGAGCCTATCTGTTGTGGCCCAACTAGCATATTTGTAAGTGCTTTACAGCTGGTCTCTGGTAAGTGTTGGGGTTACAGGGAGGAAGCCCTTATTTGAAACATTTGTCAATTTTTTCATGGTGTAACATAACTACAAAGACTGGTTTCAGCATCACTAAAGGCAGAGTTGGAAAGAAAGGCACATAATCTGCTCTCTACAGACCACACGAGCCAGCCCCAGCACACCACTGTGTGGCCCCATCACAGTGCTCTGAGAGCCTAGCTTAATCTAGGACTGGACATAAACCATTTAGGAACAGACAGTTTACTAACCATGCTCATGGAGGCAGGTTCTTCAGTACGTTTTTTAGTAAGTCAAATTTTTTAAATTGTTACTATCAAGTTGTAGTGATTTTGAATTATATTTCTTAATAATTACTTTGAATGATGTTATTGCTTATTAATAGTTAAGAGGAAAGCCAAGGGCTGGCCGGTTAGCTCAGTTGGTTAGAACACAGCCTTGTAATCTCAAAGTCACAGATTCAGATCCCTGTACTGGCCAGCCACCAAAAAGAACAACAACAAAAAAACAGCAAAGCCAAAAGATTTAACAACCGGAGGTGGATTGTGTAGTACTAATAAAATCGAGAACCTGAAAATGAATCTGCCTGGAAAGATTTTACTTTATCTTTGTACTGATCAAAATATATGATTGCTAACATTGTATTTGACCACTTGATATGTACCAGACACTGTTTTTGTTGCTTTACATGTACTAGCTTGTTTGAGTTCTGTCAAAATCCCACAAGATGAGTATTATTATTATTGTTATTATCACATTTTCTGATCCAAGGTTAAAGCCAGTAAGTTGTGCTGCTGGGATTTGAACCTGGGTCTCCTGGTTACACAAGTGTACCATATTCTAATTTTTGAAAACATGTTCTCTATATGCTATTGAATATTTGTTGTGATAGAGAAAAGGACACGAGACATTGGAAGAGCTACTCCTTCAAATGGGCTTACTAGATTTTGCTTTCTCTGATGGACTCCAGGAAGAGGTGTGATATGTACCCTGTTGGCACAGGTGGAAAAGCTGACCCCACTCTTCCTCTCCAGCACTAGCCTGAAGAGTAGAGATGTCAAGTGTAGGCTTTGTCTAGTAATAGGTTATCTGTGTGGCAAAAACCAAATTACTCTTCTTCTAGACTTTGTGTTTTGGAGAACAGGGTGATTTGTACCTACTTTAGGACCTTTCTTAAGAAAAAATGTGGAGTTTGTTTTGGATTTCCAAATAGACTTAGGGTGCTTTATCTATTGTTGCTTTGCCCCCCATGGATTTGTCTCCCCACTTCCCCTGGGTGATGGAGCCACTCAAAGCTCATCTCTTCTGAGCAGTGAGAGACCCCAAAGTGGTTAATCTCCCCCAGAACCCTCAAGCGAGAGGCATTCCTTCCTTGGGAAATTAACCCCAAATTGAGTTCCCTTCCTGCATTTATTATCTAGCCCAGGAAGTTACAGGAAGAGACATAGGTGGGGTTAAAGTTTTAACAAGTTTAACAATAGAATCTGGTAATATTCAGTAAAGACAAGTCAGATGACATTCCATTAAGGCAATTAAGTGGTCCACCAACAAAAGCTTGATCTTGGCAAACATTCCTTCTTACAGCAATTTCCCAGTATCTTTACATATCAATCAGTAACTAGTCTGTCTTTGAGCCAGCAACCTTGCTGAGTTACAATTCTTTATCTTACACCAGAGACTTTATTGCCTGAGGAAAATTTCCTGTCCTTTGCAAGGTCAATATTTGAAACTGCAAGGCTTTGAAAAACCAGGCCCTGTGAAGTACATTTGCTTTATGAATCCTCTGCAATCTATATTAGAAGTCATTGTCTGGACCCCTAGACTTAAATGTTAATAGGCCTTCCCAGCTCCTCCACTACTTTCTCAGCACTACTGGTAGTTTACTGTAGTTCCTGACTATTTCTCTTTTGTTAATTACTATGAAGTCTTTCTCTTTGCTATTGGACAGCCAGGAAAAGGTGTTTACTCTTTCCCTAGTAAAGTAGCAAAGTCTAAAGTCAAAATTATTTTTAAGACCCTAAGAAATAGAGGGATATCAAACCCTGTAAGTAACAATGACTAGGATATAGGTGGACTATAGAGGCTAAGCTACACGTGCAACAATAGGTACCTAATAGGTTTACTTTTTAAGCTGACCATCCTCTCAGAAAATAGAACAGATCACCTTCTTTAATGATTGAAGGGAGGAACAGGAATGATTATTTCTATTTCTCCCTAAAGAAAACCTGCCTCATCGTTTCAGATTCACTGATCTTTAAACCTCCTAAAACTTTCCTTGACTCTTTAGGAGGAAAAATAATAGATAACACTTTTAATGGTGTTTACTATTTGCTAGTTCTTGTTCTACATTTATTTATTTATTTTTTAAGATACATTTTTATTACAACTTTATTTGTATTAGTATCCTCATTTTCCTGATGAGAAAACTGGGGCATAGAAAGATAAGGAAACTTTCTTAAGTTTATACTGCACTTTAGTGTTTGAGCTGGGACTTGCACTGAGGCAGCCTAGCTGCAGGGGCTACGCACTTAGCCACAGGAGCTGTGCTGTCCAGTAGAACTTTGAGATGATAAAAATGTTCCTTATTTGTGTCATCCAGTATCAGAGCCTTAGCCACAAGTGACTATTGAGCATTTGAAATGTGGCTAGTACAACTGAGCAAATGCATTTTAAATTTCATTTCATTTTAGTTAATTCAGATTTAAATAGCCATATGTGAAGAGTGTCTACTTTATGAGACAGCACAGCCCTAGACCATACTGCCTCTTTAGAAGAAAGCAAGGTGTATACTGGATCAGGAATAAGAGTTACAGAAACCTCATTGGACAAATTTCTATCACCCAGCAATCAGTGCTGCCAGGGTGTATCATGACTGTAAAAAAAAGATGTTTTAAAATGAACTGGATTAATATTACTAACTCCATTTTAACAATCCCCATGGTAATTTTAATACAGAGTATGTCTGCCATGTGTGCCACAGGCCTCAACATTACGTAGTATGTCATAATAAAAAAAAAAACAATAATCCTAAATTAACTAAGAATAATGACAATTAAGAGAACATCCATTATATTTTTGCTATATGTAGCTTTACAGGCAATTGGCTATTCCAATTGTGGCTAGTATGTTCTTCTCAACCTTTTGTACTACCTATTTTAAAATGAATGTAATTTTAGTTTTTGAAAATGCTATATTCTGAGTCATTTTCACATCTATTGCACAAATTATTATTCTCTTAGAACACTTCTTTGTGGAAAATTGTCATGATATAGCAGAGGTTCCAACACAGTGTATTTATAGGTTTTCAGCTGCAAAAACTATAGAATTCTGGGAACAATTTGATGAAGAATGAAATTCCCTACCCTTTGATATCCTTCTTCATTTTATAAAATTTAGAATTGTAGGTATTTAGAATGCATGCTCTATTCTCGAATCGAAGTAGAACTTTCTTATTATTTAACTTTCATAGCAAGGGGATTTTTTGTTTTCTTTGGGCATTGTACTGGACTCATTAGTAGACAGGATGGCTCATTATTTATTTTTCTGTATGATTTCATGGGCTCTGGGAAGGAACTAACAAAATTTTGCACAAAGAGTTACTCAAAAGTATCCATGGAATGGGTGAATGGATTAATGCTTTCTAATATTCCTAGTTACATGTTACATAGATGGAAGAATCTAACACTTTTTCTTAGAAAAATCCTTACCCTAAGAAGACAGAGCTACTATAGCCTCAGCTCCTTGTGACAATAGGTAACTAAAAAAATAACTGAATAATACCTTAACTCATTCCTTTAGGGACACCCATTTGGTGATTGCTGCCTTATGTCAGAATCCATTATTGGAATCCATTGCAATAGGTAACTAAAAAAATAACTGAATAATACCTTAACTCATTTCTTTAGGGACACCCATTTGGTGATTGCTGCCTTATGTCAGAATCCATTATTGGAATCCATTGTGCAGCTCAGAACTCCACTGTAGTACCCCCCAGCATCTAGCTTTATAGTATTCATAAAAATAAACATCCCCTAAAGACTACTTGAGGAATATGTTTCCCTTGTTGTAGATTTTTTTCCACAATATTTTAACTCTAATATTTCAAAGAAAAGAAAGCTCTCAGAAAAATGAACAGATTTTTGACTCTTGAAAAGGAGTGTTTTAGTCATTTGGCTCTAACGTAATTGGTTAGGTCACCTGAGCTCTTTAATGTCATTGTACTCATGAGGGTTTCTCCAGAGAAACAGAAGTAAGTGGGTGTGTGTGTATATAGAAGGAGATATATTATAAGGAATTGACTCATCTGATTATGGAATCTTGTGAATCCAAAATCTGCAGTGTGGTCTGTCAGGCTGGAGACCTAGGTGAGCTGATTGTGTAGACAAAGTTTGAAGGTGAAATGCTAGAGAATTCTCTGTTATTGGAGAGGTTAGTCTCAGTTCTATTCAGGCCTTCAGCTGATTGCATGAGGCCCACCCACATCATGGAGGTCAATCAAAGTTCATTGATTTAAATCTTAACCTTATCCCCAAACACCTTCTATGTTGACAAATACAGTTAANATGCTAGAGAATTCTCTGTTATTGGAGAGGTTAGTCTCAGTTCTATTCAGGCCTTCAGCTGATTGCATGAGGCCCACCCACATCATGGAGGTCAATCAAAGTTCATTGATTTAAATCTTAACCTTATCCCCAAACACCTTCTATGTTGACAAATACAGTTAACCATCACGCTGATATAAATGTGAAGAAGTCTTGACTTATATGAAGCTACCTAATTCTGGGATAGAACCAGGTATTTTTTCAGAAAATTGTTGCAATTCACTTATTATTTGTAATCAGCTACTATTTCTTAACCATGTGTATTCAAGGTGCTTTAAAGCCTAACCCCTCATTGCTTCAACAACCTTTCAAGGTAGATGGCATTCTCCTCATTTTTAGTCAAGACTACTGAAGCTTCAAGAGGTCATTTGGCCATCCATGAGGATATAATCCAGAAATGTCTGGTCTGGCTCAAAGACTAGTGGTCCTTCAGCTCTGTCCTGCCTCATTCGTCTTCTTTCTGTGCACAACCTAATAATACAGAAATCATGGGTAGCAATACCTGTATCTACTGTTTGGCTTCCATCTTCAGTTCTGTATCCAGAGAGCAAAGAATTCACAATGTTTGGTTCTTCTACTCATTTTTCCTACTGAAAACTCCAGGCAAAGATAATAGTTAGAAGGAGAAATGGCTTGTTTTGGGGTCAGCTATGGAGATAATCATCTGGAAAAGGTGAAACTTTTCACCACTTGAGGCGTTCAGTAGGCAGAATGAGAGATGAAGGTTTCCAATCATTTATCAACATGCTACATTTCAGAGTAGTAAATTCTGGGTTGCAGAGAGGAAACCCCTTTTTCTGGTGGCCATTTGGGATGGGTGGCATTCACTGTAACAGAAGCCTGAAATAACCAAGAAGACTTTCTAAATATTCATAGAAAAAAAGTACAAATGCTGTTTTTAAATTCAATATTATTCAACCCCTGGTAGATATTTCAGGGTATTTCCATTTTGAGAGCTCTACTTTCTGACATGACTAAATATTTTTGATACTTTGGAAGCTAACATGGTTAAATTTATAGCTGGTAATTTTTGCAGGAATATAAAATTTTTGCTCCTAAATTTAAGATGACAGAAAAAAATCAAGGTGTGTAAAACTATTGTGCGCCATTTAAAAATACTTTTATTTAAATTATATTTTTTTGGGCCGGCCCGGTGGCGCACTGGAGAGTGCGCCGCTTGGGAGCGCGGCGGCGCT
>NW_007728811.1:98531-120438 GCF_000696425.1 Galeopterus variegatus
TTTTCATTTTTGAAACACATTTTCCTGGAAACTTGTGATTGAACCTGGAATATTTGCATTTTGTTGAAAGTCAGAAATAATTCACAAGTATTATACTCTTTTTATATTTCAAAATTTACCTCTTACTTGTATCGGAAATATTGTTATGGGCTTGGAACTTCTTGTCTTAGGAGTCAGTGGAACTTGTAATTATGTTAATTTATAAACCATTAAGATGATGTAAATAAAAGTAAATATTTATTATGTCTCACTGGGACTCTATTAGACCCATGACTGATATGATTTTATTTATTCTTTTCTAATGATCTAATTAGGTGTTTGTATTTGGATGGGCGAAACATCTCTTAAAATACCACAATACTTAATATACTAAATATATTAACTTTGTCGAAATGTATTGATTCTTTTTATCCCTGATATTTATTACGAAATAAATTGCTTTTCTTAATGATAAACTTTGTGTGCTTTTGAGGTTTTCTGGGGGAGTTTTACTTTTCTTTTTGTTTACAAAGTCATTTCTTATTTGGTGGTGTTTTTAGGTTGCCTTATTACTAAGAACTTTCTGTTCTTTCACTCACGGATTTTTAAAACTCATTGGAAATACGTTGTGTGAACTCATAAAGCTATAAGTGCTTTTTCTATTTGATTTCATGGATTGTCACCAAAACAGCTTAGTAATAATAATAAGATCTTAAGATCATTTTTAAACAAGCTGCTTGCAAAACCGCCTATTCAAGGAATGTACTAAATGTGAAGAATGAACAGATACTGTAAAGCTTATCAGTTCAACTTTATCTTCTTCATGCATTTAAAATTAAACTACTGCAGGTACTCTAGAAAGATCAGCCAGAGAAGACGCCTTCATTTCTTAGCTGGTTCCAAGGAATATTTACTAAGGTCAGCTCTTGATAAGAAGAAACAAGGAGTACTAGGTATGATTGAGTCTAATAGCATTTGAGTATTTAGTTTCTAAAATTAAAAACAAAACCCAAAACAACAAAAAAACCTAACTATTTTTTTGACACAAAATACATGCCAAATACAGTTAATGATAATTTTAAGATCAGAAATATTTATATTACTTAACTTTTATTTAACAAAACTTTCCCCTTAAAAAAGAACACTTTTTTATTGTAAACAAATGAGAAATTTCAAAAAAGCATAAAAAAGGACATCAAAATTGCCTGGAATCACACCACCAATGGATAACTACTTTTAATCAGTATTTCTTTTGAAAATATTTTATGATATTTTGAGGTTATGTGAAAGTTTGAGTTAGCTGCTCCTTTTAGGAGTTGTTTCTTGATTCCTTATTTATATGAAAAGCCTCTTTGAGACACTCCAAAATACACAAGTACCACCAAATGTAGCCTTGTTGGTAGAATACAAAAGGTGTCTCATCTTTCTCAGGAAATTATCACCTGTTTTCAAGGATCTATAGCTGATTTCAACAATTGCCCTTTACTTACTCTAGGAACAAGTGATTAATGGTAATTATTGTCATTATTATTAGAAGCAGTATTAATATTATTATCTTAATGGGTGGGGCATAGGTCCATAGCATAACTTTTTGGCAGATATTTCAAGATTCCTGCAAAAGAAAAGGGTATAATCACAATTCTATTTCTTCTCTCATCTGGTTAATTATTTCTGATTTTCTATGCTGTTGTATTAACCTATATGATATATTTATATTTTTAAGTTATAATAAGGCATTTTATATAAGATATGTTGGGATAATCAGAATTTCAGACTTTAAGTTTTCTAAAGTCAAACAGTATAAAGGAGGTGGAATAAGATGTGGGTTCCTAGTTTGCACTTCTAACAGAGTATCATAATGTGGGTGGCTAAAACAACAAGCATCTATTTCTCACAGTTCTGGAGGCTGGGAGTCAGAGATCAGGGTGCCAGCATGGTAGGGTTCTTGGTGAGAGTCTTCCTCCTGGTTTACAGATGGACGTCTTCTCATTATATCCTCACATGGCAGAAAGAAAAATCATTTCTCTCATGTCTCTTCTTTCAAGGGCACTAATTCCATGAATGAAGGGTCCACCCTCATGACGTCATTACCTCCCCAAAACCCTACCTCCTAATCCTGACTTTGGGGATCAGGATTTCAGTATATGAATTTGGAGGGACACACACTTTCAGTCTATAACATGAGGATACTATGATATTGGAGAAAGGATCATAAAGGTCTGTCTCCTTCATAGGGCTTATTAAGGTGCAAGTAGTTTCCTCAGGTGTCCTCTAAGATTACTAACTCTGGAATGAGATGTCATTGTAAAGTCAACAAGTATCCTATTGCTAAGTGCGATATTGGCACATAGTTTTGCAGAGAAAAAGAATAGAACTTCATGCATTCCTTCATCTTTTTATTGATATACCAATGCATCCATACATTCAGTAATTACCTGAATGTTTACTATGTCCCAGATATTTTGCTGAAAATCTAGAATATGATGAAAAAACTGACACTATAAAATTTTCACTTTTCCTTTAAAAAAAGTGGTGGTGAGAGAATATAATGTACTTGAAAAAATATTGAAACCTCATTTCTAATATTGATCATGAAATTAAAATGTTGGGTGTCTTGGGTTAAATCACTTTTATTATAGGCAAGTAGTCATAATGCCTGCTATAGTAACCATTTGGAGAAGGAAATGAGGTAATAAAAGTAAAAGCATTTGCAGGATAAAGATTACAGCACAAATGCTGAGTATTATCAGGAATAATTAAAAATGCATATGACATTTATGATATGCTTTTATAATATTTCATCTTGGAAATATTGTTGTTTGTCGGTTCTTCAGACTTATGAAGAAACAAATGAAGATAATATTTTTAAATGACTTTCTTCAGTAGAAGTTTTCCCTCTAGTGGTTGCTGTGGAAATCACATGAAGATTTTATAATGCTAAATATTGAAATAGGAAAATAAAGTAAAAGAATTGAAAAATAGCACGAAAGTTAAGAAGAAAATTCTTTGCTCTGTGTATGGTACCCAGTGGATTTTAATGGAAATGATGGCTAAGACATCCTGGACTTGGAAGAAGCAATAGAAAAGCCAAGCACTGCCCATTTCATCGTTATGTGAAGCACTTTCAAATTCAGGCTCTTAAGTGATTTTACTTTCTTTCCTCATCTGGCTTCCAGTACAGCAGTGATCTTTAGTCTTGGCTTCCTCACAGGAAGTTGAGCAGAAGTTGTACGTGAGTAAGCATATTTTGTCTTTCTTAAAGGCACTGTTTTAGAATTCATTCCAAAGCTAAAAAACACTGTTTTTGGTGAGATAGATACATTTAAAAAAAAAAAAATCCAACTCCTAGCGTGACCTACCAGGTCCTCTGGTAACTGTGCTCTGTCCTCCTCTGCAGCCTTGTGTTGTCCTGCTCTTCCCTTTGCCCGGAATGTTCCTGCTGTCTGCCATCTTTATTCCTCAGACACTGTACATTTGCACTTTCTTTTCCCTGTTCTTCGCTTGCTCTCCACCACATAGCTGGCTCTCACATTACATCCTATGGGCCACCTCCTTCAAAACCTCACCTCCCTCAAAAAGGTCTTCCCTGATCTACCTTGCAAAGGTAGACAGTTAATCTTCATCACATGCCCCATTTATTTACCGCAGAACTCTAATCTATATGGCCATGTCATTTATTTTTTACTGATTCACTGTCTGTATCCCTCATGAGAATGGAAGCTGCATGAGGTGGGAGATTTGTACCTCCTGTTCAGGATTATATCCCAGAACCAAAACAGTGCTTTACATGTGGCAGATTCTCAATATCAATGGACATAGTGGACAAACCAATGGAAGATGATGTTACCATTTATTAATTGGTGTCAATTGTTTAAAAGTTTTACAGCAACATTGAGTAGTTTCTGGTGTTCTGTCTGAGTTGAGCCTTATTTTTCCATCTTTGAATAATTTAACTTCCTCATATGTTTATTGCATTCAGATGAAGTTTGTAAAAGTTTTGCAATTCTGTATACAGAAGCTCTACTATATAATCATTAAATGTAAACATTTGGGGAGAATGTTTAGTGAGTTCTCGCTTATACTAAACAAGACCATGATGTTTTTTCATCTTTGATGAATTCAGTTAGATTCTACAGCTTATCTAATGATATATTTCGATTTCTTATATCTGTATAATGAGTTATTCCATAAATTAAAGTTGTTTTTCTGAAATTTGTATTATTACTTCTTGTTCTGTCTTCCATAAAGAGGTAATTGCTGTTCACACTCACATCCTTGGCTTTATCACAGAGAGTCTTTTCTAGCCTTGATAAATGCTTTTATTTTAAAAAAACAAAAACAAACAACAAAACCCAATCCTTTCTCAAAAGGCTTACTTCTTAAACCTTTAATCACTTTTGATTGATGTTCTTCTTTGAAACTGTTCTAATTATTTCTCACATAACTTCATGATTTTGAGACCAAAAAATGTACACTGAAGCCTAAGGATTCAAGATCTCTTAGATTGAGGCTTCGATATTTACATCACTCAGAAGACTGAAATAGGCAAAGACTAGAAAATGCATTATTAGAAGATATGTTGCTGGTGATTGCCTTTTTATTCATGTTTGTTGCCTGTTAATGTGAACTTGCCTCCTGCAAGTAAGAGATGGTTGGTTTTGCTAAAAATTGTGGCAAAGAGGCTAAGGGCTAAGACTCTCAAAACTATGAATTTATTACTTATATTTCCTTTCTATTATTTTCTTCATGCAGCCCTATGAAAACAAGGGAGACATGCACAGATTGCAAGTGTTCCCCTGATAATATTTTTCCAGGGCTGTATGCTCTCCAAATGTGATAATAATCCAAATCTGTTCTGTCTGATACTGTTGTGTGTGTGTGTGTGTGTGTGTGTGTTTAAGAAATAATATATTTTAATCTATTGTAAATGAGAGATAGGAATTGGAATATAAATTATTATGCATTTTATAGATAGTTCTGTTTATTACAAAGATGTTAAAAATAAATAGATGAAAAACAGCTTATCATTGACTTATTCGGTCTCTCTCTTTTTGCACTCATGCTTTCCTGCTCTCGTTCCCATGGTTACCAGCTTAATCATGATGCACAGAACCATTTCTAATTATGGTATATGCCAGCACAAAAATTAATTCTTTGCATATCTTAGGCCATAAGCGGCTTGTAGCTTGTTTTTTGGCACTTTATTACCACGTATTCTGAAAAAGACTTTTGTACATAATTTTAAATCTGTTATTATCTGCTATTTGTTATTAAAATGAAAATAAATCTCTAAAGTGGATTGATGTTAAAATAGCCAACATGAAAATTTTTAAGAGATGAAGGTTTATTAGAAGTGAGACATCATTAATATTATCCCTAACATATTAATTAACAGCGATTATACGTTATTTAACAATCTTTCCTACCAGAAAACATTACTAAAAGGATCTTCATTCCTACCAGAAAACATTACTAAAAGGATCAAAATTATTAAATTGCTGTGATTAAGTAATTGAGCCAGAAGCCACTATTTGAACGTTCATATTTTCTAAAGAATGGACAACTTACATCAAACTTTTCTTTGCTGAATGTTTAAAGAATCTTGCAGGTCACTTAGTACAAAGCAGTATTTCTTAGTACATGTTAAACTCTTACTAGGCACACTAGGTAATTTCTCCCAATGCCATGCAATGAAATGGAGGTTTTGCCAGGATTAAATCTGGCTTCTAAACTCCTGTTTCAGTGTTCCTAAGTGTGCCAACCTAGTTCAAGCAGATACGAAAACCCCCTCCCCAAACTCACAGGCATTCCTATTTATTTTCATTACTATTTTGTATCTGAGCATCTTCTATAAAATATCAATAAATTATTATCAACAATAGAGATTTTAGGATGTAATTACTCTTATGTGTATTTTTATTGTTAATGTGATAATGCTATTATCATTCTAAATTAATATGTATTACACTTCATTTCTGCCTAGTAAAATGTTTGATAATAAACCAGAAGGGCATTATTTTTCTAACATTACCATATATCTTTTCCCTAAACCTCTAGGTAAAGGTTTTCAGTTAGATCATTCAAGGTAATTTTTATTACAGATTGTAGTGATGATTTTTTTGAACATATTTGAAACATATTTACATTGGATAATATGGGAAGATATATATATCTTCAAAAGCAATGGGTGCTGTCATGATTCAAAAAGCTCGTACATATTTCATAAATGCTAGTCTATTAGGCATTTTCAGTTTCACTGCTAAAACTGGTCACAACTATACAAAGCATATTTCTATTATAAAATAATGAAAGGACTAGTGCATCACCATTGATCTGACCCTGTACTGCAATCTTATGTTGCTGTTTTCCTATCGTAACTGGCACGCGATCTTCATAGCATGTGTGTAAATTCCGAGAAATATTACATGTAGTCTGGAACTAGGCCCTATGGTTCCATTTGTGCTTATGGGAAAACCTGTGATTGCCAAACAAGTGTTTTTCTGCCTGTTAAGTCTGAAGCAGATAAATGTAAAATAAAAACATTAAAACTTTTCTGCTACAAAGACTAGACATTTTCTTGTTGCTTCTGTTTAAAATCATCATACTTTAGTTCTAGGCCAAGAAATGTATCCATTTATTCAAGTAGTTTACTACAAAATAAATTTTAACTTCCAAATTGAATTTTATTCTGAATTTTTCCATTTGGTAGACTTATATTACAGCTAGCATACATATATAATGTGTATATTATATTGTTAACTGAAGTAGCTTTAAAATTAGTGAATTATTTAATTGCCGTTTAAATTGTTGAAGAGTGGCCTCTTCAAAAATATGAAGAGAGGCCTCTCTTTAATTGGAAAAGAGATATTTACTGGCTTTTTATTTGGTATTTTTAACTTGCCTAGAAGCAAATATAAACTAGCTAGGATAGCATAATTCTATTAAATGTAGCTGTACTGATTTAAGAGAGACAAAAATCTCTTAATTTGGATAATAGATTTCAATCAGGAAGAACACATTATTAAATCATTTACAATCCTAAATATTCTAGAAATGAAATTGTAGACAAGAAGATTGTTACATGAGCTTGTCTATTTTTTTTACCCTCAGGGTTCTTTGGCACTGCAGCAGCTGCATAGTATTAATTGTACCAGCTGGAAAAATATTAGGTCTTTCTCTGCGTTCATTCTCAATTCTAACTCTAATCCAGAAGTGTGACAGATGTAATTCAGACTTCTATGCAGACCCCCTCAATCGGTAATCATAAACAGGGTGGACATCTTTAGGTACACGTGTTTTTCAAAACCATTGTAAAAATTAATTATTTAATTTTTTCCAATAAAACTATTGAGGGTAAGTCTAAGAAATAAAAAGATAAAACTTAGACTCTGTTATCCATTCACCTGAGGTCGCATCTATATAAATAATTGATTAATGATACTAAAATTAAATAGATTGAGAGTTGCTTTATTGACCAAACTAATTACATTATTTGATTTCAGCTTTTGAGCTAAGTGGCACTTGTCAATTTAGGTGCCGTTTTTCATTATAAAAATGGACTATTCATTTAGCTTGGCCTTGTTCTCAACTTAGTTCTTTTACATTAGCATTTTTCTAATAGCCCGATGTTGTTCTTTAGATTTTAATTTAAATTAATTTTAAAGTCAATATTTGAAATGAAACTCATTTAAAAATTCAAGTAAACATATAAAATAAAAATGTGATAGCCTCCTTCATATTCCCACATTTCTCCTTTCCCATTTTTCTCTCCAGTTCATAGGTAATCACTATTATCAACCTGCTGGATACTTTCCAGTTTCTTTTTACTTATTCATTGACTTATTCGCTTATTAATTAAATATTTTAAGTACTATGGGTCATTTAGAGTGTCAGGTCCATTTGTATGTGTCAGGCACATTTGTATACTTTCATAATGTGAATTGAGTCACACTATACAAGTTGCTCTATAACTTTTCATTTTTTATTTTCATTAAGTTTTTCCAAAGAGGTACATAAAGATACAACTCATTTACACTAAAGGCTGCAGGTACAGCATAATATGTATGTAAAGTAATGTATTTCATGGAGAGGCATTTGAGTTTATTCCTTTTTATTTATTTACAAAAAATGCTACAGTGAAAAGTTTTCCCTTGAGTGCATACAAGTCAATATTTCTGTAGGGTAGACTTCTAAAAGTGGAATTTCTGTGTGAAGAACAAACACATTTGTAATTTTGATATTTTGATAAATTGTCTTCCCCAAAGGCTATTTCTATTTTTAATTCCACTAAAAGTGGATGATGATTTCTGTTGTCTGTACCTTTGGCAACACAGGAAATCATCAATCTTAATTATAGGAATATAATGGAAAGATATTTTTCAATTTAAATCTCATTGATTCTGAGAGAGATTGACCATCTTTTCACATATTACTAGACATTTGTATTTATTTTCTGCAACTTATTTGTTCATATTCTTTCTTTATTTTACTATTTACTTGTCTTTTTATTATTTATTTGTAGAAGTTCTAAATAGATCATTGATATTAATCCCTGTCTAATACAACTTCGCAAGAGTTTCTCTTAGTTGTGTGTTTATCTTTTAATATTATGGTATTTTTTATTTTATAGATGTTTTACATTTTTACATTTTTTTCCTCCCAATTTTTCTTACATTGTTTCTCTCTTTACGTCTTGGTAGGTTATCCATATCCCAACATGTTTAAACATTCTTTTATGAATATTGCTAGGTCTCATATATGTTCAACTTCGGTCATTTATTTAATTCATAAAATACTCATTGAGTGTCTGTCAGGTGCTGGGTTGCAATGTGGGCAAACCCACCATGAGCCCTGTTCTCGGGCAGCCACACACCAGAGGGCTAAAGGGCACTGATCACATAAGCACTTTAGTGGATGTAATTACAAATTGAGATATGTGCAATGAAGGAAAGGTATGCCTGGAATTTGTTTTTATCATGTGAATTAGAAATGTAGTTTTTGGTTTTTTCTTTAACCAAATGTTCAGCCGTTATTTTCTGTTCAATTTCTTGTGTAGTGTTTCATAGTCCATTGACTTTAAAACTTGAAAAAGTTATATAAATAGTCAGCATATTTCTGAACTTAATTTTATTAAATCAATATCCCTTCTCATTGTACTTTTTCAATTAGTTTTTGGTGAGTCTAGCACATTCATTCTTTTTTTAAAAATGTTATATTTTGTTTTATTGGTTATGAATATTCATGGAGTACAAAGCAAATTGTCACCACTTGTGCCTAAGATGTGATGGCCAGATCCATACTGGCAGCACGCCCATTACCACAGATTGTGATTATACCCTGTGTCCCCACCCAATTATCCCCCCGATTATCCCCAACCTTCCTCCCATCCCCCTTTCCCCACTCCACTTTGTATCCCTAGGTATGTTCTCTTCCTCTGCAAGTCCACCTCACCACCGTGGTGTTTCTTTCCTTCCTTCTTTCTCAGCTCCCACTTATGAGTGAGTGCATGTCATATTTATCCCTCTGTAACACATTCACTCTTGACCATCCACTTTGGGTTTGATTGTTATGTTTTAAAAAACTTATAAAATTGGGCCAGCCCGGTGGCACACTGGATGGTGCGCCGCTTGGAAAGCGTGGCGGCGTTCCCGCCCGAGGGTTCGGATCCCACATACAGACCGGTTCCCGCTCACTGGCTGAGCGAGGCGCGGGAGCAACACCGAGGGTTGCGATCCCGTTGCCGGTCCCCGGTCCGGTACGGGGACAACACTGAGGGTTGCGATCTGTTGCCGGACACGGAAAAAAAGACAAAAGACAAAAAAAAAAAAAAAAACTTATAAAATTTTAAACTTTTTCCTGGGGTTGTTGTATTAGCAGATTAATTAGGGGAGAACTGCTATGCTTATATTAATGACTCCTTGAATTCAGAAATATGATAGTGTTTTTTAGTTATTCATGTCATATTTTATTCCTTGTATTAAATATACTTTATGCTGTATTTTCTCTTCACATGTAATATTTCTTTTTAGTGTGTTGGCATTGAAAATGGGATTTTTTAAATGTTAATTTCTTTAAGTGAGTATTTCTTTTGTTCTGGTAGTGGTTTTAGGAATCCAAATCTTTTAATTGTTTTGGGGTGGTAGTAAGGATAGCAGAGAACTTCCAGCTGGGCAGGCTTTCTTTACTATTTGGGAGAATTTTTCTGTACATTGAGGGTCTGTACTGATTGCTGTAAATTACCTTAGACAACTGTTCTGCTTCTCCTTCCTGAAAATCCACTTCGAGGTGAAAAGTTCCTGAGAGTTGTGATAAATAATCAAATTCAATGGATCTAAGGGACCTGCCACCCAAGAGATCAGAGGTGGAGAGGTGGGAAGGTGAACTGCAATTTCTCATGTAGTACTAGACCAGATAATTCAGGAACGGTGAATTATTGCCACACTATCCAAAGAGCAGACTTTGCTATTGGAACTCAAAATAACCTGCAGTTCACTGCACTGTGAGGTGTCTATGTCTAGCACGGAAGGCATTTCAGTGATGATATTGTCCTCATTAAAGTAGTCAAGAGGTGCATGTGGAATTAAATAGGACTGAGAGATTATCATTCTTTTTAAGGTAACAAGCATGTTTTTAATATCTGCTTTGGAATTTTATGGTTGGTTGTGAGCTTTGAGTATGAGATGGGGATGAGAGCAGTAATTTAATTTTAACCTTATTGTGTTTAAGGATATACATAGAGGGTTAGCTAGTTTTGGGGAACAGTTTCAAAAAAATGGGACTACACTTCAAGCCTAACAGTCAGTATGAAGCAGTTTAATTGTTATTCAATTTGTCAATATGCCTGGAGGCATAAGTGATAGCTTCAGGATTATAATGGTAGGAAAATAAATTTACTGTGATGCCTTTATTGCCCTGATGTTATGTGAAATAGTATTTGAAAGCGTTTATAGAAAGTTAATTTTCTTTTTTATATTTATTTTTATTGCGCTAGTTAATTTCAAAAACACCATAAATTTTAGAACGGAGAACAAAACACTGTCACATGTCCTGGAACAATATACATTTTAGTGTTTGAATAGTATCTTTTGAAAATCATGGTGTCAACATTTATTGAGATGAATACAGTCTATGTAATTTCTCCTACATCTTCAGATTTCGTTGATATTTTAGAGTGTTCCATCACTACAACTTACTTAAGTAAATGATTTTGTTTTTCATCAAGACAAATTATTTACTGATATGATTATACTTAAAATTTGGTTTTCTGTGGTTTCCTAGATTCATGGATATACCTCCTTTCCTCTTTGGTGTTAATTGATGAAAGTTTGGGAATAACCGGTTTACAAAAGAGAGTAAATGCAGTACAATTAACATTTAAAGTAGTCAACTTCTTTGGAGGACAAATTTACCTACAGTAAATGCACCCATTTTAAGTTTGGAGTTCAATGAATTTTGACAAATGTAGAACCTATGTAACCCCCATCATCCCTCAGAAAGAATCCTTCGTATCTTTGCTAGTCCACCTACCTCCCCACACTTCACTCCGCACTGATCTGCTTCTCCACCGTAGATTAGGTTTGTCTGGTGTAGACCTGAATGTGAATGGATGTAGCTTTTTGTCTTTGGCTTCTTTCACTCAGCATAAAGCTTTTGAGATTCATACATATTGTTCTATGCCCATTTCTTTTAAATGCTGAATAGTATCTCATTGTATGGTTTTATAATTTATTTATCTACTCATCTGTTGATGGACATCTGGGTTGTTTCCATTTGGGGGCTACTACGAGTAAAACTTATAAGAACATTATGTACAAGTCTTTGTGTGGACATAAATTTTATTTTTTGTTTACTAACTACCTAGGATTATAATTGCTGATCATATGGTTAGTCTGTGCTTAACTTTGTAAAACTGCCAAAGTGTTTTTGAAAATTGTACCATTTTACATTCCAACCTGCAGTGTAAGAGATTTAGTGTTATAATGCATGAGACTTAGTGTTTCTCCACATCTTCATTAAAATGAAGTATTGTCAACTTTTTAATTTTAATCATTTTACGGAGTGTATGATGCTATCTCATTGTGGTTTTAATTTACATTCCTCAAGATTGGAGATGTTCAGAGTCTTTTCACAGGCTTATCGATCATTTGTATATATTAGTCTTTGAATTGTCCTGACCTTTTGCCCATTTTCAATGGAATTATTAGTTTTCTTATAATTAGTATTTGCATGGTATATCTTTTCCAATCTTTTACTTTTAACTTTTAAAAAAATATTTTAAGGACATATCTTATAGAGAGCATATAGTTGGGTGTTGCTTTTTTATACAGTTTGACAATCCACATTTTATTTGTGATGTTCAGAAAATGAATATTATTGTAATTGACAGTATAAGTGGGTTTGAGTCCTCCTGCTTGTTGTTAATTCTCTGTATGTTCCATCTGTTCTTTGTTCATTATTTGCTTTTTTCCTGTCTTATTTTGGATTAATTGAGTATTTTTACCATTTCTTTATTTTCCTATCAATTATATTTTATTTTTAGTTTTTTAGTAGTTGCTTCAGGGTTCACAATACCTACTTTAATTTATTATAGTCTACCTTCACATAACATTATATATCTTTATGTATAATGTAAGAACCTTAAAATGGTGTACTTCTATTCCACCTTCCTTTCTTTGTACTATTGTTGACATCATCTTACTTCTATATATGTTATAAATCCAGAATACTTTGTTATTTTCTTTTTAAACAGTCAATTATCTCATCAAGGTATGTTTTTAGTATGAAAAAATGCCTTCAAGACATTGTCTTTGTTTTGTACTGATATAAAAGAATGCCACATACTGGGTAATTTGTAAAAAAAGGAAATTTATTTCTCACAGTCTGGATGTTGGGAAGTTGAAGATCAAGGCACCGGCAGGTTTAGTTGTCTGGTGAGGGCTGCTTTCTGCTTACAAGATGGCGCATCAATGCTGCATCCTCTTCTTCTTTTTTTTTTTTTTTTGTCTTTTGTCTTTTTTCCGTGTCCGGCAACGGATTGCAACCCTTAGTGTTGCCCCCGGACCGGACCGGGGACCGGCGACGGGATCGCAACCCTCGGCGTTGCTCCCACGCCTCGCTCAGCCAGGGAGCGGGAGCCGGTCTGTACGTGGGATCCGAACCCTCGGACGGGAGCGCTGCAGCGCTTCCCAAGCGGCGCACTATCCAGTGCGCCACCGGGCCGGCCCTGCATCCTCTTCTATAAGGACCTTAATCCTGCTCATGAAGGAGGAGCCTCATGGCCTAATCACCTCTTAAAGGCCCCACCTCTTCATACTATCACATTGGCAAGACCTGAATTTTAGAGCAGACACATTCAAGACACAGCAGATATACTTACATATTTATCATTTCCAGCATTCTTCATTCCTTTATGCAGATCTGCGTTTTCTTTGCGCCGAAGAATTCCCTACAATATTTTTTTGTGCACAAGTCTGCCAGAAATGGATATTGTAAGCTTCTGCGTTTATGAGAGTCATTTCCCTTTATTCTTGAATATGTATATTTCCCTGAACATAGAATTTGAGGTCGATGGTTTTTTCTCAGCACTTTAAAAAAAATGTTTCATTGTCTCTTGGCTTCAACTACTAGTAAAATATAGAGAGATAAGTAAATGTCATCTAGATTTCTATTTATAATGTATACTGAAATCAAAATATGTGTTTGCTCACTGGCCTAAATTCTATATCCCAAGGCAAAAAGTGTTTAAAAAAGGTTCTAAGAAAACCTTTTGCAAATGTACAATATAGATAGCATCTGGGAATTTGGGGTTCTAGGATTCAATTTCTGTAGCTCAGGTTTTAATAGTTTTCAAATTTTATAATATTTATTGAATATTTCAGCTTCAGTTTCCTCATCTGTGAAATGGGCACAATAATAGCAATTACCTCATAGGATGTCTGTAAAGACTGAGATGGGAGAAATGAGTGCTTAGATCTGTGCCTGTCTTAATCTGAGTGCCCAATAAATATTCACTATGACATTGATGGTGGCAACAGTGATTACAGTATTAAGATACTATGACTACTACTATTACTTACTGGTTTTGTTGTTTTCAAAATTAGGTATTGTTTTCTGTTTCAAGAATTTGACAATATGGCTAAGAAGAGCTAAATACCATCACAATAAAGAATAATTAATTTATATACCTCTGTGCCATGTATTATATAAATCTCGTACATTGTACCACATGGTTGCTTATCAGAATATCAATTATTTAATAATACATTATACCAAAATTGAGAAATGTTTAACTGAGAAGGAAAAAAATCTATATTTAGGAAATAGTTGTATTGCCTTCACTGTTTGGTATGTGGGAAGAGAGGAATGCCCATTTTATCTGGAGGAAAAGTGCCAGGATTCTTTATAGAAGTCTTCAGATTATTTGAATAGCTTTTATTCTTAAGAATTCAAAATGATTAAATTGAAGTTCAGTTTGAGACTCAAGAATCTCACCAAGCAAAAAGAGATTCTTTTAAAACTTAAATTCAGAGTTGATTTTAATTGTCTAAGTTTAGCTTGTGAAGTGCATAAAATAAGCTGTATAATACCCAAAATGCTCCTTAGGAAGATGATCTCATGTTGGAACTTTTTTCAAAAATGACAGAAGAAAGGTTTATAATTTTTTTTTTTAAACTTTAGGCTTATGTTTTGCTTTTCGTTGTTGCTCTGGTCCAGACTAAAATCCTTCTCTTTAAAAAGACTATTTGTATGGAAGTAATCTTCACTATGAACTAAACTCCTCTGGTTTTTTGTTTTGAAACTGAAGATGCTGTTTTCAAAAAAGCACAATTTTTACAGAATAATTTTATGAACAAAAGAAGATTGCCTCAATTGAGAGTGACTTTCTGTTGCTTGTGCTTCATGACTGTGACATTCATCTCTGGAGCTCACACAGCATGTCAAATAAAATAAAACAACTGTTGATGGCTGATTGTGTTGAAAACACAAAGAGCCAGAGAAAAGAAAGTTAAGATTAAATGATTTTTAGGCTTGTCTTTATCTATAGGGAATATATAGGTTCCTTAGGGACAGGGCTAACTCTTTATTTCAAAACAGTTCAGGGGCTAGCCGTTTGGCTCATCTGGTTAGAGTGCAACCTCAATCTTATAACCCCAATCTTTATCTATAGGGAATATATAGGTTCCTTAGGGACAGGGCTAACTCTTTATTTCAAAATAGTTCAGGGGCTAGCCGTTTGGCTCATCTGGTTAGAGTGCAACCTCAATCTTATAACCCCAAGGTCAGGGTTCGGATCTTCATGCCAGCCAGCCGCAAAAGAAACAATAAAAACAAAATAGTTTGTCTACAATCCCTCCAAGACAGGTCCACGGCGATGATATATACAGGAGAACATATTCCTTCTAGCATGATTTGATATCGCCATCATACTTTTTACTCTGTGTGTTTCTGCCGCTCAAGGATTTCATTCTGCCTTATAATTTAATGGTTTATATACTTCTATCCCTCACTAAACTGGAAGCATCAACACGTTAGGAGTATTCTTTTCTTTATATTTACAACTATTGCACTAACAGCTATTACATTAATATAATATGGTGGCTTACACATGCCGAAGGCTCTGTATACATTTTTTTGGGGGGCTGGGGGGGAATTAGTGGGTCATGACAACACAATCTCATTTTACTCCAAAGGGAAAAGTTTGGGGAGTGAAGGAGAGCAGCAAGCATCGATTTAAAGAAGAATCCTACTAAAACTGGTGAGTTGTTGTATACATGCCCTGTCCTATCAATGTGTTAAGACAAGTTTACAAATGCAGAACAGTGCTATTTTATTTGTATTTTAATAAATGAATTTATCTCTGTTTAATTCATTGTCTCACTAATGGGAATATATATTTTTAGAGAATAACTACAGAGCAGTAGGCCTATTAGGACAGCCTCTATACTAACTTCTGAAGTACTCTTGGCTTATTGAACCATGAGCTAATGAGGTCATTATGAGATGTAGCTTTCAAAATATTTTGATTGAGATAGGTAATTTCAATAATATAAAGATGTCGCTTTTTGTTTATGAAAGTGTCTTAAATACAGAAAAAAATAATTAGAGCTCTAAAATAGAAGCTGTTTTGTTCCATGTCATAGGACTATCATCTTAAACTTTATTGGTATTTCTGGGAAGGCTTTAAAGCTTTTGCTTATTTCTTTTTCTTAATCACAGCTCTGAAACTATTGAGAGTTAATGAATGTTTGTTTATTCTACATAAGTCTTAGATTTACAGCTCAGTAGCCTCATCCACAACTTCCTTCTACATTGGCCACCATTAAATTAAAGTCGTGTTCCCTGGAAAACATATATTGTAGACATGCACATAAAATATATTTTTAGACAACCACACCCAAATAAATTAACCAAGTTTATAACCAATTAATAATAAATTGAGTCTTTCCCTTAGTCCTTCATTATTTTAGTTTTGATAGTCTGATATCAAATAGAAATTCCTATGATAAACCTGGGTTCTTTGGTTAAACTGCACTGTAAAACAAGTATAATAAATAAACAAACTTAAAAAATGTTATACTTTATCTCTTTTGCATGTGATAATTGAACAGGAAAACAAAATAGCCAGCATTTTTATGGCTATGTTTCTTGGTGCATTTCCAGTTCTCTGCGCTGCCCACCACATGCTGGCAAGGCCCACTGCAGCTCCCACTCGGTTGGGGAGTAAATATTTCCTTTCTGAAATTACTCTGAAATATACTCTTTTGTGCCAAGCTCTTATGGGTGATTTTTTAATTTCATTTTTTATTTTTGGATAGGAGAAGTGATAAGGGGAGTGACCAATAATGTCCCAGCCTAAAACTTGTAATGTTTGTTATGAAATTATATACCCAAGGCAATAAAAAAGAGAAAAAAAAAAAGCTGGATAATTTTCCCAGATAAGGAAGCATTTATGTCACTAGAGCAGTGCTTACTCAATACAGATATATTTTAGAATAACACCTTCAAAATGTAATATTTCATTCCATTTACTCTAACCTTCTTGTCTCATGTCTCCACAGTGCTAATGAACAGGCTTATATCATTAAAAGGCATTTTGCAACACATCAGTCTTCCCAAGCCTTCATGATTCAGAAAGGAAGAATATGCTCACTTCAGGATGCTCATTTTACACAGCCACATATAAATGTATAAAAAAATAAAAAATTCTTTTTTAAAATCTATTTTCTTTCTAGAAGCCACTACAATTTCATATCCTCCTTAAAAAATGAGGACAACTTATTAAATAGCAATTTCTCTCCCATCCCCTAAACCAGTTAACTTAAGGGCAAGACTCTTCAACATTTAGAAACAAGTCTAGTAGAAATAAGGAAGGTTTATTAGCATGGAATGAGCACCTTTATTCTTAATCGGTCCTCTCTTAAATAGAGCTAACTATGGACAAAATATCCAGTACAGATAATAAATAAGCTTGAGAAGAGGAGTTAAGAGACCTGGGTCTAGTTCAGCCGCTGACGGACCTTGGGTAGATACACAGGCCTGTTTCTCTTTCAGGGTTTCATATACCTCTTCTAACTAAATGCCATAGTCTGTACCAGCTCAACATGTACAAGCTCCTCTTGGGCTTCTGTTTGGGGTGAGAACAAAGCTCCCATCGACTGTGGAAACCACATTCCTCGCCTTTATTTGAACTGTGACCAGTGAATAGTGCAGTACTTTCACAAATGATGGGACATTTCTAATAGAAAGAATCATTTCCACAAGGCCATGTTCTTCTGTCCCAATTGGCAGTCCCGAAGAGAAGCTATACATTTCTTGTGTTGATTTCCAAACTTTATTTTTTATGTGCCCTATCAGTAAACACATTTTCCACATGCATACCCAAGAGGTGTACATTTATTATAAAATTTATACATATATATGTAAATTATAAAAATAAATTAATAGAAAATTTAAAAGCATGATATAAAGTAAATTATGTTTTAAATAATATTTCATTAATAGCATCGATACCTGTTTGGTTTTACTGAAATATTTTTATAAATAATATTTTTATTACAAGGAACATGACTAAATAAACTTCCATATATATGAATATGGGTGAAGGCAGTAATTAAAAGATGATTCCAAGTACAGTTTATTTTATTATATTGTTATTAAATTCAAAATCAGTACCACTTTGATTGACAATAATATTTTGAATTGTCAATATCCTCCTTCTACAAATGCTGAAGTTCCCATAAAATCAAAAAAAATTTTGCTAAATGGAGGATATTCTTCTAATATTTTTATGTTATAAGGTAAATATTTCAGTTCAGATAATTTCATAGATATTCTCTTTGTGCCTTGATTCAGAATAATTTTCTTGAACAATGCTTTTATAAAATAAAATTTGTCAAATTGTTAAATTGGTCAAAAGTTGATTCTTTTGAGTACTTTATCAAATTTTACTATCGTGTGATTGTAGGACATCTCAATTTTATTTTAATTACATACCCAGTATAAAATTATTAATAAAAGTATTTCTTATAGAAAAATAAGAGCTCTATTAAAAGATTCTTCTCATAAGCCAATCTATTTCTAAACACAGAGAATTTATAACTTAAATCTTGGAAGTCAATTGGATCTCTCATTGTTTAATTTGTTCGATTATTTCCTTGCTCTTGACTATGTTTTTCTATTCTAGCTTATTCTCAGTAATTGTAATTGACCTAAAACTTCAAAAGCCAACATTTTCTGGCACTCTGTTTTTTGAATACTTTGAATGAATAGACATTTTTATATGTTTTTGAAAGATATTCATTAAAAATGTAGAGAATTTGTTTATAAACACACACACAAATCCTCATATATATGTGTAGATTTTGACAACTACTGCTATATTTTGATTAGTACAATATGACTACAATATTAAAACTAGAAACTAGTTTGGTTGCAATTATAAATTATAATTCATCCCAACTACTATCCAAGTACATTTATTAAGAATATTGTTTTTATTCCAAAGCTGTGCTACAACAAAATTTGTACCATGTTATTACCATAAAAGTGAATATTTTTTTTGTCAATGATGAACTTTTAAACTACATCTTTAATAGTATGTACCATAATATCATGTTTCAGTTTCAACAGAATGAGCTTCTAAAAGTTTTGTTTCAAATATATAAACTAGATTTTAAAATTTAAATCATTCTGGGAATTAAATTTGACTAATAACTGATTTTCTATTTTTATTTCTGTGCTTCTATTTGAAGCATTTGTGACATAGGATCACTTAATTGTTTGTGAAGATAATTTGCTAAACGGAGGCAACAAATTAACTGCTCTTTCTATGTGTACAAGAAAATTTGGAAAAAAGTAATGCACGAAATTAATCTAGAAGTCAGGCACTTGATGTGAATGCAAATCCGTACTTCATGGAGTGATTTGTAAAAACCTTTTCTGCAACTTCACATCTTAAGTTGTGTGTTCAGGTACAGGCTTCTTAACATAAATGCTCACTTTTTAAAAGTTGCTGTTTCTTCCTCAGCAGCTTCGTATTTTCTGATTTTCATGTGATCAGGCATATTACCCTAATCCCTGGTCAACAAACATTTTGGAAAGTTACACATTCGTCATCAACTGTTTTGAAAATAGAAATTTGGAACTTAATATTTTCATTAAAGATGAACTTCAGAGCCAATTTCTGGCAAAATGGTTCTTTGCAAAATAAAAATCTTTGCTGAAATAAGTTATATAGATAATTTTAGATTTACACCATACAGTAAATGACGAAACCACTGTAGCGCATGTGTTCGGACTTTTCTTGATTTGTTCTCAGGCAGAACTGCTCAGCCTTTATTCCCCTCATATATTTCACATACACGTAACCTATCCTTTCTCATATTCCTCACTGATCCCTTTGACTAGTGCCTGATAGCTCTGCTCCTCTCACAGTCTCTGTCAAGGGCCAGAGCCCATCTGGCTGGGACAGCATGTGGCCAGAGTGGCAGCAGCATCTAGTACTTGTACTACCACCTCAGTCTGTCCCTAGCAACTGGTGTCAAGTATGCTTCATTTTGTCTTTGATTACGCAGTCTGCTGTTTTCGTAAGGAGGTTTTAGTAATATTTCATTTGGAGAGGGTCAGCAATAAGGACAGGTCATTACTAGTCTTCTTTAGATTTAACCATGTGTTAAAATGAGAGCTCTGTTGCATAAGTTTTTTACATGCTACTAGATATGGCCATGCCAGAAGCAGGAAGTAGAAAGCAGAGAGCTACTAAACCCATCCTGGCTTATGTGAGTGCAGTTATTCATAATGATACTTCATTTGAAAAGGAAAAACCCAGGACAAATACTTAACTGGGACTATCCCAGGCAAACCTAGATAGTTCCAGGCAAATCAGGAATTCTGACCATTTCTAGTCCTCATGCTTGTTGTTTTATGGTATCAAGATAGCTGCTGCAATGCCAGCGATAGGACTTAATCAAAAGCAGCAAGATGAGCGTGGAGAGGTGGAGGTGATTCGTGGAAACTTCTCCATCCCTCAGCAGACTTCTGCTTACATTTTATCTGCTTATGACTCAGATGTGTGCTAGCTTCTCATGTTTAATGTGTGTTACTTTCCCAGGCATATTATGGCCAGAACATGAACTCTAAGTTTAATATTCTTTTTGCTACCCATTCCCATGGCTCTCTTCCTTCGTGGTAAAATATTTTTCTAAGGAAAGAGTATGCTCAAGTGATTAATGTTTGCAGTTGTACAGTGTGTAAATATTATTTGCATTACTATGTCAGTGACTATAGAGACTGCCTTTGACAAAGTATGTAAAATCTGTTCAACCTCAATCTTAGTAAAGATTCAGCTTTTTTTCCTGCAGAAAAAAATGTATAAATCAGTGATTGTATGGATTATAACAAAGTATCTATGAACTCATGTTATTATTTTGATATCCTCGATTAATAACAAGTGTGGATTGTATTTTAATTCACCAAAGACGAGCTAAAAGGTGAACTAATTGAATTATAGAGCAATATTATTTCGGCGGATAATGATATGTTTCTATTTTTAGCTGTTAATAGGGTATCTCTATTCATCAGTTAAAGAAATGAAGAAAAATAGTAAAAGAAAAGTTAAAGAGCTATTCATATTTAATTAAATTGTGTGTTAGGCAGATTTAAAATTACCTACAGGTAGAGATTTTTGTTTTAGGGTTTGTAAGAGTTATGTCATGTAAGCATTATTTTAAACACCAAGTAAACTGATCTTTATGCAGACTCTGACTTGATTTTAGTAGAAGGGAAATTAATTGAGCTGGTTTCATCTGTATAGAGATACTAAAATTGGTCTCTCTTAACTGCCCTCTCTTTTTATTTCATTATACAATCTTGGAAATATTTTTATTTCTCCAATGTCAAATTTCTTTTTGGTGTGGGCTTCAGAGCAGATGTAAGGCTGGAAACCTTTGGGAACCTTTCCAGCGTGGCTTAAGTATACAAGGATAAGTTAATCCCTGGCCGATACCTTGGAGGCTCTGAGATCACTATAGAGCTGGACTAATAACTGGCCAGGGAATCCAAAAGGAACTTTTAGCATAAATATATAGAAGAGGTAAAAATCTATTACTGTGGACTAATCACTGATATAAGGGCACTCAAGGAGACCATTGTGGAACGTAACAGGACATTTGGGTATCATTATATGTTACTGGAAATTCCCTAAATACTGCTATCAGCCTGGGAAGGAAACATCGAGTGTCTACCATATGTCAGGTATTTAACATACATTATCTCATGCAGTCTTTGTATTAACTCCATTTTGCATATTACATATTTTACCCTATATTATGTGTCAGACACATATTACATGTGGGAGTAGGAACTGAACTCAGCTTTCTTGGCCTTGAAGGCTTGTGTTTAGTTACTATACAAATTGAATCCTCTGTTGCTC
>NW_007728811.1:120511-121528 GCF_000696425.1 Galeopterus variegatus
AATTCGTCTCATTCTATTCTTCCATATAAAACTGGGTTTCCAAAATGTGTTAAACTCACTCAATGAACAAAATTAGAGCCTCATCCTACTTTTCTTAGGAATCTCTTGATCCTTTAGCTCTTTTGTGTTATTTAACAGATTATGGAATATTTAATCTTTTTTATGTACCATTTTTTTATTGGGAACAATGGTCCTTGACTTTTTAGAGACTCTGAATAAAATATTGAAATTCTCCTATTCACATATGAACAAATTTCGTTTTCATCCTCAAGCAGTTCACAGGTTGTGAAGGGCATTCATGAACCCATGGAACTCAGATTAAAGTCCCTATTACGTCTCCTAATTAACCAAACGGGTTTATGATCTATTTCCTCCTTTTTCTTCTTTTTCAAGGAAAGGAATTAGTCACTCTTGTACATTATAAGCATTCTTTTAAAAGGACCATTTTAATTTAGTTATGTAAATTGCTATAAAATTAACGTAGTCTGAATGCAATCTGTGCCAGCATGTCTTGGATGATTTGCAGGTTGTGTTTAATCTCAAGATTTTTTCTAATACCTAGTTTTGCCTTTGCAGAGTAATTTCTTTATCTTTACAACTCGGGCTTTTAGTAATATTGCGGAATCATTTTCACATAAACCAACCAGGTATTCTCAACTGGGAAAGAGACAGTCCTCTCCGAATTACCAATAATTACCAATTTATCCCAACTCTACACTGCCATCTTCTCCCAAGGTACTCACGTGGCCCTAAAGAAGGACCTTCCTTGGGATATTTATGGATATACATATCAATAAATTTTTGACACGATACCTAGGAAATATTTTTAGACATTTTGTGATAAAATGTCAATGTTAATTTATTATAAAATCATGATAAATAATACTGTAATGAAATGCAGCTTAAAGTTGTATTTTAATTAGGCCTCTTTTACCGTGAGGAACCGTGGAAAGGCAGATTGATTGACAAGAACAGCCATTTTAAAAGCATAAAGGTATTTACTAGATTGATTCATTC
>NW_007728811.1:121895-128982 GCF_000696425.1 Galeopterus variegatus
TACTGTAATGAAATGCAGCTTAAAGTTGTATTTTAATTAGGCCTCTTTTACCGTGAGGAACCGTGGAAAGGCAGATTGATTGACAAGAACAGCCATTTTAAAAGCATAAAGGTATTTACTAGATTGATTCATTTGGCATCTGTTTCATTCCGATAACTTGTTTTGAACCTCTTCATTGCAACAGCTATACTCAAGACCCTAATACCAAAACCCAGAAATCCTTGAAGAAACTCCTTTATTCAACTTTTTGTACCTTGATTCCTTGACTTTTGTAAAACTTTTCTGTGTATTTTGCCAAGACCTTATGATGACAAATTTGTCCTAATGACTCCTTCTGTCAATCGTTACTATTTCTACTGTGATAATCCTTTTAAGTGATTTATTTTGGCTAAGCATGGAACAGGGTATAATACAAGACTGCCTTCTTGAGTGCTCCAGTGAACTGAAAAAACTGCACACTGAGTTTACAAGAAGCAAAGCCAAACTTTGACATCTGAAGTAAACTTGAGATTAGATCACTGAAGATTGGACATGCTTCTTTTTAAACTTTAGTAGATCACAACTGAATTCGATAAATGATTCTGCACCCTTTGTTACTGAAAGCTATTAATGAGTAAAAATTAAGTTGTGGTGCAGCGAGGCTTACTTAGATATCATACCATAAAGATTTTACCTTCTGTGAAATTTCAGGAATTTAAAGTATCACTTAAAAAATATAAAAACATCAGTTTTATATATGACGATTATAATTTTCTTTGTGGCAGAAATTATTTTCTCATTTAATAAATATAGTACTAGTCTTGCAGTAATGTTTCCTCATCTACTATATAAGTCTATGCTTTGACAGTGTTCTGATGCAAAAACTATTTATAACAAATCACACTGCCTATATTTCAACTTAAGAATGAGTAACAATATTTCAGAGAGCTGTAGAGTTTATTCAAAGCTACTATCTTAAATAGTAGTTTAATGATTATTCCTGTAACAGAGTTTGAACTTAATAAGTGACTAAATTACCAAATGATATCATTATCTATATTAACAACACCAATGATATTAAATAATTAACATTTATTGAATGCTTGCTGTGTTCATGGAACAGTTCTAAGTTCTTTACTTATTGTGTTATTTGATACAACAATTTTAAGAGGTAATTGACCCCTTTATACTGGTAAGAGAACTAAAGCACAGAGAGGTTAGGTAATTTGTTTGTGCTAAAGTACAGCTAATATGTAATAGAGGTGGAATCAATGAAATATTATGCCCCGAAAACCTGCCAGACATGTAGCATTTCAATGGCTATTACTAGTAGTAATTAATGTTGCTGATTCAATCATATGTCGCTTTCCTGGGAAGGACATCCTCCTCTCCTGTTCACATGCACAGACACACATACACAGACATAAACCGCTGCACATGCTCACATCGTTGGCATAAGCCAAGCTCCACGTTCCTTTCAATAAGACTTTTACTCATGATCAAATATGGCCACATGTGAGAAGATAAAAGAAGAATTGTTAAAGTAAGACTGTCTTTGCTTCACTACATCCTTGATAGAGGTCTAGACAGAAGATAAAGATCTGAGCCAGCTCTTTCACATGGATGGCACTGCTTCATCTGAGATGTATGAGGAAATTTCTGGAGCTACATTGCTATCCATCATAGGGAAGGCTTTAGGTGGCAGGAAGGTTTTAGACTGAACTGGATCCCTGCTCAGCTATCCGGTCCATAACTTAGTCAATAACTACACCGAGCTTTATCAGAGGCTGGGAACTGTGGTATTTTAATGGTGTGCCCAATTCTAAATGGGAATTCTCTTAATTTGACAGAAAAGGAAAGAATGGATGTTTGGTAGGCAGTTAGCAGTCATGGATTCAACCATTGACTACATCTCTTTATTAAAGACGTAAACTTTGGCCTAATTTTTTAGCCACCCTTGCATACCATTACGTGGAAGCCTGTTGGAACGTCTTAGGCAAACTTCACTGATGCTTTTAATTGATGGTGAGTTTTGATGATGATTAAAGAATAAAAAGACCTGCTGTTTTGAAGTTAGAAATGTTTAGGTAAAAGTGTCAATTGCTCTTTAAGCGTATTCTGACCCCTCTATTTTTTGTCTATGGATCTTACTCTATTGAAAAGGTGAGATCCTAGATTTAAGGAGGTTATGGTGGAGCGAGGCCCATTTAGATATCATGTCAAATTTTATGATACACATAATTTTTATAAGTTCCTAAACAGAAAGTAATTACCTTTAATTAGACTGTCAGAGACCTCATTGTTACACAAAAGATCATGAGAAGTGTTGAAGTATTTTAATAAATGGGGGGAAATAATCCTTAGGAAGCAGATATTTTAATTAACTTACAGTTATTTATAGATGTATTGAAAGTATGCCCCATGGTATCCTAGTTATAAAAGATAATCGTTGTACCTTCCCCGGTTGGGTGTGCTTAATTTTGTTTCAAAATATGAGGCTGTAAAATCAACAAGTATGATAAAACGTTTTTGTTTCTACTATTATTCAAAGACATTTTATGAAAAAATAAGACAAAAACCAGTAGCTCATGAAAAAGCAAGCAAAAAATATAAACATAAAAATCAGAAAATAATGGGGAACAAACATTTAAATAATTCTTTCTTATTAATGATCAAATGCATACAGGATAAAAAAGAGTGATACGCTGTTTAACATATTGCTAAAACTTAAAAAAAAATATATATATATATATACTTCTGTATTTCAAATATTTCACTTGAAACATATATATTTTTTTTCCTGAGGATAAAATAAGGAATCATGCTATGAAGCTTTCTCAGTAAACTCTGGAAAATCAAGTTAAGAGCCTTTCAGTCAAAAATCTTAGGTTAAGGAAATGACATCCTTAATGACAAGCATTCTATTAAGTCTTGCCAAATTATCTTCCACAGAGGAATGGTAAAAAATAATTTAAGATGTTTTCCAGAATTTGTCTAGCATCAGCCCTTCGTTAAGAACAGGAACCATATCTACACCTTCTTAGTATATACTTATGTTTCTTCAGAATCTGTGGCGATATTGAGTGCCTCCTTTCTTTTCTCTATTTAAAGATTTCTCTTTTCTGATTCTTTTTTTCCCCTAAAACTTGTTCCACATGTAGCTCAACAGCTGCTGCTTCCTGTGTCAATTCCATTGCCTAAGCAAAACTGCATCTCCTTAAAATCTTACAAATTCCTAGCTTACATCTTTGTAGTGACTTCAGTGCTTCTGAGGAACATTCATAGAACTTGCACACATGCTTATCATCAAGTTTGTCTGAAATATTTCTTCATTATGAAGTTTCCCTTTTTTCTCTTATGTTCAACGCTAGGTTTTTAACATTACATATGTAAAGTATGCCCCCTATAGAAATTTTTTTTAATAAGCTAGGAAAAGAATTATAGTAATTTACTTTTTTTTTTTTACCTTGATAGGATTTATTTCTAAAGCAGTTATTTCAGTTAATGTTTAAAATGTTTTAAGTTTTATTAAATGGGCAACTGGGAAAAAAAGGATCCAGTTATTCAAAAAAATAATAATAGTATATAATTTCTTACAAATTACTCACTGATACTTATAAGACAACTTAACTTTATTGTCTCTCTATAGTGTGTTCTTCAAAAAGTTTTCCTCTCCTTGGGTTGAGATTTCTTCAACCATTTGGTATTATATTTTCATTGCTTTTTTATGTTTTCTTTTTTTTTCTGACTCATTCCTCCCACTACCAGATCTCATAGTCTATCCTGGGTTATTTGACTCCTCCCAACCCATTTCATAAATTTTGTATCAAGGAGGATGAATGAAAAGGAATGATCCATTAGGTGGATTTTTAATAGCTGCCTATTCTGCTATGATAATATCCATGGACAGATATAAAATCTAGTCATTCTTTTTTGACTTATTTATTCTCATTAGAATTATATGTTACCTTTCTTTGATAGGAATTCTTTTGCTATCTCAAGCCCTTACATTTCTTTGTTTTGCTTATTGTTAATATTTCATTTCCTGCAACATTAAATCAACATTAGCCTCTGCAGCAGGGCCCCACAGTGCGGGCAAGGGGCAATGCAAAGAGAAGAAGGTGGCTCTTTTAGGAAATGTTAAAATCTTAAGTTTTAGGACCTCTAAGATAAAGAAAAGTGATTGTGGGGAGGCAAGAGTGTAAGAAGCTGCTTGTGAGCCATTCATTGCTTTACCAGGGAGATGCCTCCCTGCTGCCTCCTGCTGGGGAACAGTGGGAAGGCCTGTGACCCACTCGTCTTGTTAAGTAGACTTCTATAGTCTAATGGTACTTGCCAGAAGAAATAGACTGTCTTCACAGCAGGATGTTTTTAGCAGGACATCTTTGGCTAAAGGATTGCTTATAGTAAATAAACCCCAAGTCTATGGATCTATGAGGCAGGAGAGTGCACGTAAACCACAAAACACTTTGGGGATAGCATATGAAGATGTTTCATAATTTAAAAATCCTCTTCTATGTGGGTAATAATCTGCAAAACCTCTCTTGTACCAATACAGGAAGAAGGGACCTGTGGAGTCACATGGGATGTCCCAGACTTTTTCTTTATTCAAAATATTATAACATTTATTTGTACATATTTGTGGGGTACAGTGTGTTGTTTCAATACATGCATATACTGTACAATGCTTCACCCAGGGTAGATAGCATGGTTTTGTACCCATTGCCCCCCTCCTCTGGGAACCATTATTGTACTCTCTACTTCTACGAGAACCCCCTTTTTTTTTGAAATTCCACATATGAGGGATACCATGTGGTATTTGTCTTTTTGTGCCTTACTTCACTTAACATGATGGTTTCCAGTTCCATCCATATTACTGCAAATATCATTTTTCTAATAGCTGGATAGTATTCCATTGTGTACATATACCATAGTTTTTTAATTTATTCATCCATTGATGAACATTTAGGTTGATTCTATCTCTTGGCTATTGTGAATAGTGCTGCGATGAATATGGGAGTGCTGGTGTCTTTTTAATATATTGATTTCATTTCCTTTGGGTACATACACAGTATTGGGATAGCTGGGTCTAAGGCAGATCTATTTTTAGTTCTCTGGGGAACCTCCATGCTGTTTTCAACATTGGCTGTACCAATTTACGTTCCCACCAATGATGTAACAGAATGTAACAGAAAAGGTGGGTTCTCTTTTTTCCCATCCTTGCCAGCATTTGTTATTTTCTTATCTTGTTGATAACAGACATTTGAACTGGGTGAGATGATATCTCATTGTGGTTTTAATTTGCATTTCCTTGATGATTAGTGATGTTGAACATTTTTTCATGTGCTTGTTGGCCATTTGTATGTCTTTTTTTGAGAAATGTCTATTTAGGTCCTTTGCCAATTTTTAAATTAGGTTGTTTGTTTTTTGGCTATTGAGTTGTTTGAGTTCCTTATATATTCTGGGTATTAGCCCGTTGTCCAATATGTAGTTTGCAAACACTTTCTCCCATTCTGTGCATGGTCTCTTCACTTGGTTGACTGTCCCTTGCTATGCAAAAGGCTTTTAGTTTGATGTTGCCCTATTTGCTTTAGTTGCTTGTGCCTTTGTAGTCTCCCTCAAAAGAGTGCTGCCCACTCCCATCTCGTGTAGTGTTTCCCTATGTTTTCTTCTAGTAGTTTCATAGTTTTAGGTCTTAAATTTACGTCTCTAATCCATTTTGAGTTGATTTTTGTGTATGGTGAGAGATAGGGGTCTAGTTTTAATCTTCTACATGTGGGTATCCAGTTTTCCCAGCATCATTTATTGAAGAACCTGTCCTTTACCCACTGTATATTCTTGGCACCTTTTTAGAAAATCAGTTGGCTGTAAGTGTTTGGGTTTATTTCTGGGCTCTCTATTGTGTTCTGTTGATGAACAAACTAGGTATAGAAGGAATGTACCTCAACACAATAAAGGCCATGTATGGCAGACCCACAGCTAATGTCATACTGAATGGACAAAAACTGGAGGGTCTTCCTTGAAGATCTGGAACAAGACAAGGATGCCCAGTTTCCCCTCTGTTATTCAACTAGTACTGGAAGTTCTAGCCAGACTTCTTTATCTGAGCCTCTTGACTGCTCCTATCCTTAAAATGTTAGCAAATTTTGGTACTGAGTAAGAGCTCTGAGGTATGGCATCTGATTCTACAATTTGAAAGTATGAGTTAGCTCAGATAATTATGTCTTCCATCATGGTATATACATCCTTTAGACTAGCCTCCTGGTTATTTCCTCTGCAGGGATGATAATACAAGCTATATTTAGCAGTTCTTTTTACAGCCTCTCCTAACTTCCCTCTGAAATAGTAGGTACAGAAAAAAAGACAAAATTATAAACTATTTAAACACAGAACTTAACATTTTGCCAGAATATGAGATAATTTTGATTTACCTCCAAAGCTGTTGGAATTGGGTAGCCTGTATATATTATAGACTTTGTTCCACTCTTGCCCTGTTTGAGAGTACAGAGAATGTACTAAATAGGAAATTAGGTTTTTGTGTTTGCACAATGTGGGTGGAATTCCTTAATGCAAACTCCTCACTGTATATTGCAGCTCACAGAAAACAAATAGGGAAGAAGTGGCAAGAGGGAAAGGGTGAGGGAGATGTGGTGTCCACAGGAGGAAACTTGGAGCCTGGCTAGCTGGGAATATTGAAGAATGTTGTTTTGCATTTATCCACTTTATATGGTCCGACTCTCAGAGAACCTGGCAGTGGGGATAAGAGAATACCACACATCAGTCCAATAACAACAGGCTGGACGACAGATGAGAGATGACTGTGAGCACCTGAGCATGGGGATGGATGGATGACCCGGCACCTACGTGCATATAAGTGGCAGAGGATGATCAACAAATATGGCCACGTTTGCATTTGGAGATGAACAAACAAACAACAAAAGAGAACAACAATCAAAACCACCAAATAACCAAAGCAAATAACAAGAACAACACAAAAAGGCTGACATATTGCCTGACAGCATTGTCTGTTTTCTCACACTTTTTTCCCCACACACTGGATGTTGCCAGTGTGGTGGATGAAAAATAACATTGTTGTACTGATTTGCAT
>NW_007728811.1:129377-145554 GCF_000696425.1 Galeopterus variegatus
CCACACACTGGATGTTGCCAGTGTGGTGGATGAAAAATAACATTGTTGTACTGATTTGCATCTACCTAATTATGACTGGTCCCTTATATTTTTATTCATCATTTGTATTACCTCATCTGTGAAATTCCCACACACTGGATGTTGCCAGTGTGGTGGATGAAAAATAACATTGTTGTACTGATTTGCATTTACCTAATTATGACTGGTCCCTTATATTTTTATTCATCATTTGTATTACCTCATCTGTGAAATTACTGTTTCTTCATCAATTTTTCTTTATGGTTGCTGGTCTTTTTCATGTTGATTTATAGAAACTCAGTATTTTAATATTTTTAAAATATTTTATTTTAACTAATTTGTTTTCCAAAAAATTTTCGTCCTGTATGTTTTTAAAATTTTTTTATCGAAACATACTGATTGTGTATATTTATGCAGTACAGAGTTATATTTCAATGTATGTGTACCATGTGTGATGAGCTTATCAGAGAAATTATCATATTCCCTTCATAAAATTTATTTCTTTGTGATATGATCTCCTCTCTTCTAGTGGATTGACAACATACAGTAAATCATTGTTAATTCCTGGGTTGACTGTACACCAATAAGACTTACTTTTCCTGTCCAGCTGTAATTTTGTGTCCATTAACCAGCCTCTCACTATCCCCCGCTCTCCTCTCCTCTTTCCCACATCTAGTAACCAGAGTTCTTCTCTCTCCTTTTAACAGTTCAAATTATTATTATTAGTTGCTTGTTTGTCTCTCATTTTGTTTTGTTTTGTTTTTTAGCTTTCACATGTGAGTGAGAACATGCATTATTACTTTTTCTGTGCCTGGCTTATTTCACTTAACATAATTCTCTCCAAGCTCATCCACACAACTCTAAATGGCAGAATTTCATTCTTTTTTGTGGCTGAATAGTATTCCATTGTGTATAGGTACCACATTTTCTTTATCCAGTTGTCTGTTGGTGCATATTCAGGTTAGTTCCATATCTTGGCTATTATGAAGAGAGCTGCCATAAACATGGGAGTGCAGGTATTTCTTCGACATGATCATTTCCATTCCTTTGGGTATATACCCAGTGGTGAGATTGCTGCATTATATGGCAGTTCTGTCTGTAGTTGTTTGAGAAACCTCCATATTGTTTTCCAAAAGGGCTGTACTGATTTACAATCATACCAACAATGTAGGAAGGCCCCCTTTTTCTTCATTCTCTCCAGCATTTGTTATTTTCTTCTGTCTTGTTGATAATAACCATTTTGATTGGGGTGAAATCATATCTTAATATTGTTTTGATTTGCATTTTCCTGATGATTAGTGATGTTAAGCATTTTTTTCATATACCTGTTGGCCGTTTGTATGCCTTCTTTTGAGAAATGTGTATTCAGCTCCTTTGCCCATTTTTTAATTGCGTTATTTGGTTTTTTACTATTGAGTTGTTTCAGTTCCTCGCATATTCTGGATGTTAGCTCCTTGCTGGATGCGTAGTTTGCAAATATTTTCTCCCATTCTGTAGGTTGTCTCTTTACTCCATTGATTGTTTCCTTTGTTGTGCAGAAGCTTTTTTAGTTTGATAAAATCCCATTTGTTTATTTTTGCTTTTGTTGGTTGTGCTTTTGGGGTCTTATTTATAAAATCTTTGCTTAGTCCTATGTCTTAAAGTGTTTCCCCTGTGTTGTCTTCTAGAAGTTTCAGGTCTTACCTTTAAGTTTTTAATCTATTTTTAGATGATTTTTGTATCTGGTGGGAAATAGAGGTCTAATTTCAATCTTCTACATGTGGATATCCAGTTTCCCTGAACCATTTATTGAAGAGGCTATCCTTTCCCCAGTGTATATTTTTAGCACCTTTGTCAACAATTAGTTGGCTGTAAAGTACATGGGTTTATTTCTGGGTTTTCTATTCTGTTCCATTGGTTGATGTGTCTGTTTTTATGCCAATACCATGCTGTATTGGTTACTATAGTTTTGCAGTGTATTTTGAACTCAGGTAGTGTAATACCTTCCACTTTACTCTTTTTGCTTAGGATTGCTTTGGTTATTTGAGGTCTTTTGTTGTTCCATATGAACATTAGGATTGCTTTTTCTATTTATGTGAAGAATGTCATTTGTGTTTTGATAGGATTGCATTGAATATGTAGATCATTTGGGGTAGTATGGTCATTTAGAAACTCATTTTTAATTAAGGAGAAAGAGCCTCTTCTCTGATATATTACACATATTTTCCACAGTTTATTGTTTGACTTTTGGTTTCAGACAGGTATTTTAAATTGTAATATGATTAGATTTGTTTTTGTTTGTATATTCCTTTCTCTTTATAGCATATGATTTTCCTATCTTTCATTGAAAGCTTTCTTCACTCAATACTATTATGGTTTTATTTTGTATGTTTGTCTTTTTCTTTGGAAAAGAAATAAGAGCCAAAAAATGTTTTAGGGGCTGGCCAGTTAGCTCAGTTAAGAGTGTGGTACTGATAACACCAAAGTTCAGGCTTTAATCCCTGTACCAGCCAGCTGCCAAAAAAAAAAAAAAATGGTTTTAAAGTTTTAGGAGACCAATTTGGCAGTAGCTTTCAATATTTAAAATAAATATTAAATAAAATTTATGTTAAAATATTTATTGTGTAAATTGTGCTGGCCACTTTTCTGGGTGGGTGTGTTACTTGGGCCACTTTTTTGGGGGGTGTGTTACTTGGGCTGTCACTTAAGGAATAAAAAAAAAAAAAAAAAAAAAAATGGTTTTAAAGTTTTAGGAGACCAATTTGGCAGTATCTTTCAATATTTAAAATAAATATTAAATAAAATTTATGTTAAAATATTTATTGTGTAAATTGTGCTGGCCACTTTTCTGGGTGGGTGTGTTACTTGGGCCACTTTTTTGGGGGGTGTGTTACTTGGGCTGTCACTTAAGGAATTTATGATGTACACGGAGGGAGAAAAAGTGAAAATGTGCTTTACCAACAAGGGATTTTTATACTGTGTTACAAAGTGATCGGTACTATGGAGAAAGAAATAAGAGCAGGGGAAGTTGGATCAGGAGTGTTATGCTGCTGGGGTGGGTTTACTATTGTAAATAGGATGTTCATACTTGCCCTCAGTGAGAAAGTGGCATTTCACAAAGTCGTGAAGGAGATGAGGGAATGGACTACGGCAAGGGCATCCAGCAAGTTCCCCAGACAGTGCAAGCATCCTGAGGCAGCAACATGCCTAGCCTGTGCTAGGAGTAGCAAAGAAGTTGGGGTGGCTTAGTGAAGTGAGCATGGGGAGATGGCGCTGAAGAAGTGAGGGTATCAGACCACACATAATGCTGGAAGCTATTGGGAGGTCTCTGACTTTTACTCTGAACGAAATGGGAGCTTTTGCAAAAATAGTTGTGAGCAAAGGAGTGGCTGATCTGGATTACATTTGAAAAGGGCTACTGGCTACTATTTTGGGTAGAGACTATAAGGGGCATGGGAGCAAGTTACTAAACAGAAGTATAACATGATCTCATGTACATAATAAAGTATATATGTATAGATATATTCTTTTTCCCATATATAAGTTTTAAAACACATAGATATAGAAGCATAAAAAATTCTTGAAGGACCCAAGTGGCTGATTATGTTTGTTAGAAATGTGAATTTTCCCATGGAGTAGACACTTGTCTTGGAAGTTGAGATAATTATTATGAAGTATAAAGTCAATCTGAAATGACAATGTATACAAAGAAATTCATCAATGTAATTTCCACTTGTTTTCTATGACACGTCTGTAATCTTACTCATGCACAAGAGTCAGTAAATTTTCTAAAGAGAATTCTAGTGTTTGTTCCCATTAGAACCAGAAATTCATCAATGTAATTTCCACTTGTTTTCTATGACACGTCTGTAATCTTACTCATGCACGAGAGTCAGTAAATTTTCTAAAGAGAATTCTAGTGTTTGTTCCCATTAGAACCATTATCACACACACACACACACACACACACACACACAGACAAGTAACTTTCAGGGAGAAAAGAAGGCGGCACACAAGCAATCAACAAACTATATTTTATTCCATTAAGGAGAGAAACAGAAGTGTAGCTGCTCTTATTTTATCTATTTGTAATCATCATGATAATGATATTTCAGCACTTACAATGTGACAGCATTATGCTCTTAGCCTTACGTGCATTACCTCGTTCAATTCTCACAATCACTCCAGAATACAGGTGCAACTGTTACCACCATTGTGAAAATGAGGGGATGGAATTTAAAGAGGTGAGGTGAACTGCCAAATGGATAATATGTTTTTTTGAAGGCAAGCTGGTACTGAGAGCCATATGCTTACCTTGACTGTACACACAGAAGTTGTAAATAAATCAAATCTTACTATTTTACATAAAATAGCATTTCTCTTTTATTGTATGTGAACACAATCATTTAAAAATGTTCTTTTATTAATTGACTTTAAGGAATTTTTTTGTCTTTGTCAAATCAAAGAATTTACTTTTTCCCAAACATTCCCATACAGATTGAATAAAAAATAAACTCAATTTGTTTGCTCCTTTATTTTTGTTTCCTCCTCCTCCTCCTGACTGGGAGCGTTTCCAAAAACTTACTTCTCTATATTCTTCTGCTGTGTGAACTAATCTTGTTTCTGCTTAATATCATATGTGTTTAGCTTTCAAAAACTCTGTAGGTATAGCCATGTCTAAGCATTAATTACTACATCTCCTGCTGCCTCTTGGACAGCCTCAGTTTGGTGTGTTAACATCACTTCAAACCACACCTGTCCTGAATTGAATTAATCATTTCTCTCATCACTCCACTTTCTCCCCCTCTTGATTTGCTTATTCTTTCTGTCATTTTTCTGACATCTAACCTTGAGGGGGGTGAGGGAAGTTTACTCACTCTTTTATTTCCTGCAATTAGTCATCTTCAGATTTTTAATCTTTTTCATGGATTCCCTCTTTTGTCTCCATTTTCATGTATACAATCCTTGTTTATGTTATCACATGATTTTTCAATACATCCAAGTCATTATGAAATTTATGTTTTCTTAATGAGTAGTTTTCCTATGGTACTCAGCACTTCTTACCCTAAATACTGCACTGTTACTCACTGAGTAAAGTCAAAATCACTTGTTTGGGACACATGGCTTATTGTGATCTATGCCAATACTCCTATTCAACCAGGAGCTAAAATGAAAGTTTGGATTGAAATTGAAGGGAGGGTAGTTAACACATTCCAAAGAGATATAGGCCCTTACGTAATATTTTCAAAATTGAAAGGATAGTAATTAACACATTCCAAGGAGATACAGGCCCTTATGTAGTATTTTCTAACTAGGGGAGGGAAAACCTCTTGCAAACATTTAGGACATAGAAGTATTAGAAGTTTTAGACTGAGAGAGGAATTTTGAGGAGTTTTTTTTAAAGGTACCTTCTGTATGATATAAGTCTTATGCTCTCCACCCCCAAAATTGTATTAAGTCTTCACTCAAATCAAAAAAGAAGGGTCTAAGGAGGACAGTTGGATAGCTTAATGTGTGTCCCTGCCATTTGGTGGATGGGGTAGACTGGTGTCACCTGAGAGATCTAAATGACAAGAGTTTGGCCTAAGCAGAAGAGGGTCTGGGGCAGTTTTGTCACCCTCCTGGTTTATCAGGCGTAGGATGTGGGGTGTCTGCTGCGCACTGTGTGTGGAGAAGGAGCCGGCAGTGGTCACGGTACGTGTTGTCCAAGGCTGTCTGAAGCAGGAGAAGGCAAGCCACGGCCCTTGGGCCAAATCTCACGCCCTCTTTTGGTAAATATTAGAACATAGTTATGCTCATTCATTTATGTATTGTATATGGCTTTGGGCTGTAGTGGTAGTGTTTGGATAGTTGCTGCAGAGACCATCTGATCCACAAAGCATAAAATATTTATCATCTGACTTTTTACAGAAAAAGTTTGTTGAAATCTGGTTTAGAGAGGTAAGCAGATTTCTAAGGGAAAAGGAAGGAGAAAACAAACAACTAGAATAGGCACGCAATTACCATACTTATGGGTGGTCTAGTTGGGGGATGGCCAAGATAGAAATTTCAAAAATCCAGTTAATGTGGAGAGAGCCCACCTGCCTTCTACATTGTCCGTGTCCTGTGATTGTAACACCAGCCTGGAATGGTATCAAGTCAAGTAAGTGCTTGCTGCCCTCCTTACTTCTTCCTTTCGTTCCCCAGCCCAAAAGGGCTGAGCAAGTGGTTTATCAAAGAGAGGAGGAGGAGGAGCAACACCAGAAGGGGAAGGGGGAGGAGAGCTCACCTAGCAACACCTGCTCCCCTGCCCAGCTTTAAATCAGGTTGAAAGCTTTTGTTATTACATAGGTTTCATCATTTTAATTATTAAAAAGAGACAATATTTTGCAACTTAAAGACACTGTGGAATTTTTATGGCCTAAGAGTAACCAGAGAAAACATATAGTAAACCCATGTTTTCAAGTAGGACGGGAAGCCGGCAGGGTGCCAGAGCAGGCTCCTACTGGTTGTTAAATATTCGAACTCTGGAAGCCTGTGGTTAAAACATTAGTCACTTGAAATTGGCTGCAGTGGGAGTATTTACACCACAGAAATTGATACATGCTGCAAATCAAGAACTTTTTACTTCAGAAAGTCAGTTAACTAGCACAGCACTGGATCTTAATAAAGCCCGTTGACTACTTTGAAAGTGCAAGAAGAGGTGAAAATAAAGAGGCTTTTTGTTATAACTCATGAGTTATTCATGTTTAATATGATGGTTACATTTGATTCCTTTTTCGTTGATTCACAAGCATTTTGTTGTCATTCTTACTGTACCCTAAACATACTTATGGTTATTTCTCATTAAGTGTGCTATTTAACCTGTTTTGTTCAAAGAAATGCTTATATCTCTGCTTGGGCTATCCAAATTCTATCAATTTTTAAGCTTTACCATAGGTTCTACCTTTTTCTTGAATCTTTTCCAGGTTACTCCAGCATATATTGAATCTTTTTATTGCTCTTCCTTTAGTACTTGTGTTTCATTGTATACACACATAATGGAATATGCTGCATGGCTTTTGAATTTTTTTTGTCCTCCATATTTTTTTTCCTCACCCATATTGTATGCTAATGAAAAGTAGGAATCATGGTTTGTTTTATTCTTGTATCGTGTGAGTTCCATATTCACAGTTAGCATCATGCAGTTTATTTATAAATAAATATATTAATAGAAGTATCATCATGAATGAGTATACTAAAATACACTTTACATTTAATTACTTTCACTATGGTATTTCTTGAAGATTCTGAAAGTCTTAGAAATTTAACCAGCAGATGGCTGTTAGCTATGTATGAAAGGAAGACCATTAAACTTCAAAACTAGAAGATCTCTGTTGAATTTGAGCTTAACCATTTCCCATGTCAGCTTAGACAATGAGTTTCTTCTCAGAGCATCTATTTGTTTTTTTAAATCTGTGGACTGAAATTATTAATATCTACCTTTCTAGATTATTGGGATGATTAAATCAGGTAATACATGTGAAATGCTTTGTAAAATATAATTATTTATCCAATTCACTAACTGGAAAAAGGATATGAAAACATTTAGAGAATTTTAGCAACTCCTGATATGTATTTGACTAAAACTAAATTTGCCTTTTTTTGGTCAAGGTGCCTCCTTCTCCATTATCACATAATCATTGATGACTACTAGTTCATTGCTAACAGTTCCTTACCTATCTTTGCTGATAATAAAATAACTTGAATTAATAGCATTTTTCTTTCATTTACTATTTGTGAGTTATGCACCTGATTAAATTGCTTATAAGCTATTTGCTCCCTTTCTTTTGTTGTCTGCCTCTTGTGTCAAAATGAAGTTACTGATCAGGATAATGCAGAAGGTATACTGGTTCAAGAACCACTGGAAAACACAAAATCATTGTGTGTTCATATGGATAGGGTATACAAGGTAACAGAAATGATAAGCCTGGCTCACTCTTATTTTGCAATAATTTTGTTTGCAGAAACAAAGAAACCTAACATAAAAGATGCAATTGCCTGTTAGATGATTCATAAAACATTTATTTGTTTTCACATAGTCTGTTTCTAACTGATATAAAATAAAGTCCCAAACTATTCCATATAAAAATAGCCTTTTACCTTTCATTATGGTATCCTGGTTATATTCTTCTTTAGCCTTGTAGGAAAATCAAGATTCTCCTTTCTGAAACCAGCTAAGGTAACTTTCCTATACAAATACCTTTGTGTGGTACAAACTCCTTCTTCCTCGACGTTTGTCCCTAGATCAGGTACCTTCTCTTTTAAATTGTCTTCTCTTAACTTTGGAAAACTTGGGGATTTTCAGTCCATCTTTGATCATTTTAGTTTATGTGTTCAAACCAGAGCTGCAGAATGAGTAACACTAGTCTTTAGAGATCAGCAGGATCTTGGCAGTCATCTAATCGATTCCACTTTGGGGATGAGGCTATAGAGAATACAGAGATCTGAAGAATCTGAGCGTGTTCAAGGTCAGATAGGTTAGAAGTGGATGGCCTCACCCACAGGCATGGCATCATAAGTAAATTGGTATTTGTGTATGAGGGGTAGTGGGATGTCTTCTGCAGACAAATTATTCAGATTCTCCAGTTTGATTAAAATAGATTACATTTAAAAAATTATCACTCAACAAATGGAGGCTTGCCTTATGATCTCATAAATTACATGGTAACAATTTATTATTAACATAATAACCTATGAGCAAATATTTATTTAGTTAATGCATTCCATTTTTATGTTGATTTTTTTTTTCTATTTTCACATTTACTTTTATATTTACTTCTTCCCTGCTTCCTGTTGACTGTATAAAGACTTTACTACCCACGGTAGTAGTAAATTTTCCTGACCCATCCTAGGTTTGTGGCCGAAGACCCTATAACAAAAGATAGATTAACAAGGGAAAAGTATACAACCTTATTTAATACAAGTTTCATGTGACATGGAAGACTTGGTAAGGAAATGAAGACCCAAAGAAATGGGTAAACCTGTGTATTTCTAATGCTGAGGTTGATGAAGAAGTGAATAGTCATGGAGACATATGATTGGATAAAAATGTATAATCTAATAGCAATAAACTGGAGGAAACATAGGGAAGCTTGTTCAGACTCTTTTCTGTGTCCCTGTGTCTTCACGTATAAGGATAAGGATATTCCTTTCCTCACATAAGGGTCTTATGACCTGCTTTAGAGAAGGCCAGAAAGTGCTTCCTAGGTTTATGAACTGTTTCAGGGGAGAAGGGTAGGAAAAGATCAGAGTGACATTCCTGCCTCTGCTATTTTCTCAAAGGCCAAGATTCCATATTTTGGGGTAGCCTGTCCTGAGCCCCATCAACAGTTTTGATCTCTGATGTTAAGGATGGAACTGACTGTATATGAATACTATATAGATATAGGATTCATGGAATATCAGGGCACATAGATGTAGGTGTCAATTCATTTGAACTATAACTGTCTGCTATTTTTAAAAGATGAGGTTTTAAGACTAGGCACGGGGAAGCAAAGACTAATGAGGATTTAGTCAGAATTGAGACTGGAAAAATAGAATTAGAGAATTCTTATGGGAATAGGTAGTCCCCTCAGATGTACACATGTATATGTATGATTAGAGGTAGGAGAGCAGTATGCAGGATAGAAAAACCAGGTACCTGAGGCAGCAGGTGTTCTGTAAGACAGACAGACAGACCAGGAAGTGGTAGCATGACAGCCAGGAAGCTACTCTGGTAAGTCAGAGGAGCCAAACCACTCTTGAGGAGCCCACTGAGCCTGTCATATACAGTGGCTAAGAGATAAGTTGCATTTATGAGATTTAAGAAGAAAAGCTAGCTGTTTAACTGAAATGGCCACAGGTCGTTTGTCCTTGTGGTGGATGGTGGTTCTGCTATGACCCTAATTTTACATGTTGACGGAATCTAGAGGACGATATTTGCTTTACATGATGCTTTTCAAAATGCTCCTTACTTTGGCCTGTTTCAGTGAGTGATAATGTTGCTCTCATCTGTAGCTGAGATTTCCCAGCTTAATTTCGGTTCTCATCAGGGTAGATTTCTATCCATGTCAATTGCAGCATCTGTGCCCACAGCTCTGAGAAGGAAAAGATATTGTGCTTGATGGTCTCCCCAAGTCAGCAGCATCAAATTGAACTCATTAGACTTACAAGGAAATGAAATAAAGAAAGGTAAAACTGGATTTCAAAGGAGTCTGAGTGTTGATGATGTTGCGGAGGTGGTGGTGATATGCAGATATGCAAGCTTAGAAGCTATGCAAGGAACAGAGATGTGTTTCTGAATATCACCATGGTTACAGTCTATAAAAATAACGAGTAGAGAAAAATAAGAGCACTGAAGTTTGAAGACTTTTTTTCTATGATTGGTTTTTATCTATTTGTCTGATAAAATGAAAAGATCCCATGGTTTGCATTATCTTCACTAAATAAAAAAAACCAAAAACAAATTATAAGTTTCTCCTTGAATGCTCATTGCTAACCATTGAAGAATGTTTGTGCTGTCTCTCTCCCCTAGATGTCATGAATCTTATGTTTAACAAATCATTGTTAAATATGAAGTCATCCTCTAATCTGACTGCTTTGCCACAATCAAATTTCAGTGATGACTTCGTATCTTTCTCCCACTACTTCTTAAGCTTATTATCACTGATGCAGTGACATAGTTCTTGAATTTCAGTGCTTCTTGCATCCAGCTGTGGCCATTGATTCACTCATTGAATTTGATGGTGTTACATAGTTCTTGAATTTCAGTGCTTCTTGCATCCAGCTGTGGCCATTGATTCACTCATTGAATCTGATGGTGTTAAGCACAATAAGAAAGATGACTTAATGGGTCTTAAATGTTTACTGTTAGTGAAACCATTCTGCAATTTTCATTACCAAGAGAAGATCCTGCTGAAATGTTATTCTTTCTAGTTCCCAAATGCTTCTGGTAAGCAAAGATATAGGGAAATGCAGTCCCCACCAGCTGTTTGAGTGTAATTGAGAGAGAAAATAAGTGCTCATATTTAGTAAAACACTAAAATGCTCTTCTTTTCTTAATGATGAAAGGACAAAAGGCACTACATTTTCACAATTTATGAAAGCATGATAGTTGACATTTTCCCAACATTAGCATTTTTATACGATATGAAGACCAATACTTTTAGAAGATGGTATCTTAATGTTAGAAGGTATTTACTGCAGGGATCAGAGTATGCCACCCCAAAATATGCCACTTTGGTTGAAAGCAAGAGAAACAAGAGACAGAGAAAAGCCCTCTACCCTTCCCCTATTTGCATAAAAGCAGGACATAAATTTCCTTTTGTGAATGTACCCGTCTTTCCCTTCTCTTGTCCCAGGAAGGGCAGAATGACTCTTAATCACCAAATATGTTTCTAGGTTCTTATTAGTCCAGAGACTGTACCTGAGAGGAATCTAAATAACAAACTTTACTAAACAACCCTTGTCCTCTGTAAGTTGTTCTCATATACTTACCTTCCTGCAATTTACCACAACTAAAAGCCTTAACCCATTTTTCTTTGTTTTGTCACTTCTACACACTTTATCACTCTTTGTTAAAACGTCATAGAAGCCCCTGAGTCTAACTGCTTCTTTTCGTCTTCACTTCATTTATTTATTTTTTTCTATGAAGGCCTCCATATATATATATATATATGTAAGAAATTGTTTCTCCTGTTAATCTCTCTTTTGTCAGTTTAATTTCCAGGGCCCTAGCTACTGAACTTGAAGGTAGAGAAAAAATTTTCCTCCCTTACAATATCCATCTTTTTCAGTGAAGCAAAGTAGGAAATGTCAGATTTTAATATATACTTTCTGAAGATGCTGAAAATAACTTCTTGGGTTACTTTTGGTGTATTTTTTCCTTTATTTTTATAGTGTTTTAGTTTTACAGAGAAATTGAGCAAAAGTACAGGTAGTTGCCGGACCCTTCTCCACCCACATATACAGCTTCTCCTATTATTGACATGTTGCATTAGTGTTGTGCATTTGTTACAATTACGAATCAATAATGATATATTGTTATTAACTTCATTTTATATTGCAGTTCCCTCTTTGTATTGTACAGTTCTATGGGTTTTGCTTACTGTCACTTCTTAACCATGACCATATCATACAGAATAGTTTTGCTGCCCTAAAAATCCTCTGTTCTCTGCCTGTTTATCTCTCCCTTTCTCCCTCCATCCCTCATCCCCTGAAATCCTGACAACCACTGTTTTTTTTTTTTATATTACCTCAAATATTTATCATTTCTTTGTGTTGGAAACTTTCAAAATCCTCACTTCTAGCTAATTGAAACTATATAAATAATTATTGTTAATTATAGTCACCCTGCAATGCTATAGAACACTACACATTATTCCTCCTGTCTAGCTGTACTTTTGTATGCATTAACCAACCTCGGACTGCACTGCCTCCCTCCTACCCTTTCCAGCCTCTGGTAACTGCCATTTTATTCTCTACTTCTATGTGATCAACTTTCTTAACTTCCACCTATGAGTGAGAACATGCAGTATTTCTTTTTCTGTTCCTGGCTTATTTCACTTAACATAATGTCCTCTAATCTCATCCATGTTGCCATGAATGACAAAATTTCATTCTTTTTTATGGCTGAATAGTATTCCACTGTGTATATATACCACATTTTCTTTACCCATTTATCTGCTGATGGACACTTGGATTGATTCCATATCTTGGCTATTGTGAATAGTGCTAATATAAAACATGAGAGTGCAAATACCTCTAATATATACTAATTTCCTTTCCTTTAGATATATACTGAGTAGGGATTGCTGGATCATATGGTAGTTTTTTGTCTCTATAGGATTAGTACAATATTACAGGAGAAAGCAAATGAATACAAAATCACATGATACATTTTTAAGTGGTTTGGTAGATGCATCAATTCTGAGCCATGAAGGAGGGAGGAGGAATCAAATAACTCTGCTGTGGATGTTGAAGAACAAGTAACATCTGAGTGTGGCCTAAAAGGTGACTAGGGCTTTGCCAAGTAAAGGAAACAGTAGCATTTATAAGGAAAAGAAAGGAGAGAACATAGAAAATCAGTTCCATGAGCATGGAGTCTTGTCTGTTTTTTTTAACTCTTGTACCCAGAACAATGTCTGACAACTTATTTAGGTGCTCAATAAATATGTGGTGAAGAATGAATAATCGAGTCCTTTTAGCCTATAGGTGTATGGATGCCATCAGCAATGTTACTGCAGAAAAATGACATCATGTTATTTATTTATTTTTAGGGCTAACTTTGATAGCCATTTGTATAACTAGTGGCAGAAGGGAGAGAATAGAAGAAGCACGTTTGAAATCCTTTGGTATTTTAGTTCAGCATATATTATTGAAGGCCATTGTGTGTCTTACTTACATCATTGGTGATTTTACCAAGGATGAAGAGGTGTGAAATCTGCTCTCAAGGGACTCATTGTGTGGTTGGGGAGGCAGAAACATAAACAGACAGCTACATCGCAATGCAAGATTACAGTGATGAATGTATTTCTGGAGGGCATGTGTTTGTAAGGCTTTCCTTGGGCATTCGGATCCGCTTAAGTTGAATCTAGATGGTTATGAACGAGAAGAGGGAAGTTGGACAAATGTTTCTAAAAAGATAGCATGAACAAAGACACTACTTGAGACTCGACATTGGGTGTGTGCTAATACCATGAACAAGAAGCAGTTTGGAACTCATAGAATTGGAAGGTCAAAAACAAGGTAGGTCAGAGACAGTTGTGTGTCAGGTCTGGGAGAATTTGTTACTACATATGGAAAAATTAGAGTTTTATCTAGTCATTGATGATGAAGTACTGAAGTTATGTAGGCAGACAAATGATATAGTCAGATTTACATTTTATATAGATCACCTTTAAATTTATTTGAAAGATGGTTTGAAAGGAGATGGGACTGATGTGGAGGAATCAGTTGCATTCATTCAAGAGAGAATTGGTTAAGGAAACTAGAGAATTTTCACTCAGAATGGTAGCTTTTATTTATCAAAATTAACTTTTTTTTTTTTCCTTTCTGTCTTTTTTCGTGTCTGGCAACAGATCGCAACCCTCAGTGTCGCGCCCGTACCGGACCGGGACCGGCAACGGGATCGCAACCCTCGGTGTTGCTCCCGCACCTCGCTCAGCCAGTGAGCGGGAACCGGTCTGTATGTGGGATCCGAACCCTCGGCGGGAGTGCCACCGTGCTCCCTATCAAAATTAACTTATGATCAAAGCAACTTGTATGATTCTGATTTAAGATAGTGTTATTTTGCCTATCTCTAATTGTTTATAATTCAAAATTGAAATAATATGGTTAGAATTTTATTACTTGCTAACTCCAGTAAAATATAGTAGGCATTGTTAATATAGCCAAGAGAAGAAAGATTCTAATTTTAGTACATCATTTTTTTTAGATTAAGTAGCTTGTAGAGAAGAACTGAGTCTGCAGTTCTGAAATCTAGGCTGATTTTATTCTTTAATCAAAGTAGTTCAGTTGACTCAATTGACAATGCCTTTCTAGAAATACTTTAGAAATTACGGAAGGGATTTTAGAATGCAAGTAAATGCAGGGTCCAATACTAAACTCTTCTCTCTGGTTCTCGATTGCATGCCTCTCTAATTTCAAATATCTTTTATTTCGAAGAATGGGTCTATGTTATTTTTCCAGCTTTGGCCAGAAGTAAATCATTAAAGGAATCTAGTGGCAGCTAGAAATTTTCTACAATATGTGAGTATGATTTTGCCCTGTGTTATACTGAGAATTCCTAGATATGCCAGTCTCTGGACTGTTTACTTGAAAGTCCATTCCTCACCTTTCCCCTGCTCAGTTTATAGGAGATCCTGACCTCTGCAGGCTGCATTTTACAGGTTTCCCTCTTAGCTGGCTTTCTATCAGCTGGATTCCATCAATGAGAAGCACTGGAGCAAGACTGGAAAGTGGGAGATGAAGAAAAACCAGGGTATTTATTATCCTCTTTCTCTTACTCCAGTAGTACCTCTTACAGCAGCAGCTCCTCTGTGGCTCCAGCTACCTCCTTTAAGTCCATCATGGATTCAGCTGCTTCTGCTGACCCTGGAATCCAGTACCACCACCTCCTCCCTCCAGCTGAAGCACCACCTTGCTGCTCTTACTAGTCCCTAGGACATCTCACTATGTTCTGTTTGGCTTCTCAGCTCTTCCATCACCCGTACAACCTATTTTCTGTATTAACTTCTCTGATTCAAATGCTTAAAATGGCTTTGGTTTTCCATGTGGGGCCCTGACTGATTAATGAGGTAAGCATATTCTTTAAGGGCTTGAGTTAATCATCCATTAAGCATTTTCAGTAAATATAATCATTATCCCTGATACCCTTTTCTTTTCTTATTATTTTACTTCTCAAAATATATTGTAGTAGATTTTCATGCCCCTTTACCCGTTCCTCTCCACCCCCTCCCCACCCCCCCCAACATTGTATTTGTTCACTTGACTGAAATAGTTCAAGGAATTTTTGTGGTTATTCTGTCTTCATCACCCCCCCTTATTTGTTAGTGTGTTTATTTATTTATAGCTCCCACAAATAAGTAAGAACATGTGATATTTCTCTTTCTGTGCCTGACTTGTTTCACTTAATATAATTTTCTCTAAGTCCATCCATGTTGTTGTAAATGGTAGCATTTCATTCTTTTTTATAGCAGAGTAGTATTCCATTGTGTGGGTGTACCACAGTTTTCTTATCCACTCATCAGATGATGGACATTTAGGCTGGTTCCAACACTTGGCTATTATAAATAGAGCTGCAATAAACATTGGAGTACAGGTATCCCTTCGGCATGATGATTTCCATTCCTCTGGGTATATTCCCAGCAGTGGAATCACTGTGTCATATGGTAGATCTATCTGTAATTGTTTGAGGAACCTCCATATCATTTTCCATAAAGGCTGCACCATTTTTCAGTCCCACCAACAGTGTATGAGAGTTCCTTTCTCTCTGAAACCTCTCCAGTAATTATTGTTCACAGTCTTTTGGATGTTAGCCATCCTAACTAGAGTGAGATGGTATCTCAAAGTGGTCTTGCTTTGCATTTCCCGGATGCTGGATGAGGTTGAGCATTTTTTCATATGTCTGTTGCCCATTCATATATCTTCCTTTGCAAAATGCCTATTCAGCTCCTTTGTC
>NW_007728811.1:146742-148486 GCF_000696425.1 Galeopterus variegatus
CAAAAATTAGAAATGAAAAAGTGATATTACAACTGACACCTCAGAAATATAAGAAATCATTAGAGACTACTATAAACAACCATATGCCAACAAATTTGAAAATCTGGGGGAAATGGATAATTTTCTGGATGCATACAAACTACCAAAACTGAGCCAAGAATATATAGAATATCTGAACAGACCAATAACAATAAAAGAGATTGAAGTCATTATCAGAAGGCTCCTAACAAAGAAAAGCCCAGGACTGGATGTTCACAGCAGCGTTCTACCAAACCTTCAAAGAGGAATTGATACCAATTCTCTACAAGCTGTTCCAAAAGATTGAAACAGAGGCCATTCTCCCAAACTCATTCTATGAGGCAAACATCACCCTGATACCAAAACCAAACAAAGATGCATCAAAAATAGAAAACTACAGGCCAATATCCTTGATTAATACACATGCAAAAATCCTCAATAAAATATTAACTATCAGAATACAGCAACACATACAGAAAATTATACACCATGATCAAGTGGGATTCATCCCAGGAATGCAAGGTTGGTTCAACATACAAAAATCAATAAATGTGACACACCATGTTATTAAAAGCAAAGACAAAAACCACATGATCATCTCTATTGATGCTGAATAAGCATTTGACAAAATTCAACATCTTTTCATGATAATGACTCTCTACAAGTTAGGCATAGATGGAAAGTATCTCAACATAATTAAAGCCATATATGATAAGCCTACTGCCAATATCATCCTGAAAGCTTTTCCTTTAAAAACAGGAACTAGACAAGGATTTGCACTCTCACCACTCCTATTCAGCATAGTATTGGAAGTACTAGCCAGAGCAATCAGAGAAGAGAAGGAAGTAAATGGCATCCAGATTGGAAAGGATGAAGTCAAGCTGTCCTTTTTTGTGGATTATATGATCCTATGTATTGAACAGCCTAAAGCCTCCATAAAAAAACTCCTAGAGTTGATAAATGATTTCAGCAAAGTTGCAGGTTGCAAAATCAACACACAAAAATCAGTAGCATTTCTATACTCCAACAGTGAACATGCAGAAAAAGAAATCAAGAAAGCTAGTCCATTTACAATAGCCACCAAAAAAAATGAAATACTTAGGAATAAAGCTGTCCAAGGATCTGATACACTTGTCAAATGAAAGTACCACTCCATAGAAGAAAATGTCTGGGTAATATGAAAGCAAACAAACAAACAAAAAGAACTAAAAATCTTGTGAAGCTTCAACCTTTTTTCATTGAAAAATACATAATTTGGCCTTGAATAATGAATACCATGACAAGTTGCTTTACCGAAATATTACTTTTTAGATTTTTCTTTAGATTTCACCCTGCTTCATCTCCCAACACCAAGAAGACAGACAGGTCTTTTTAGGCTTATCTAACTTGGGGATTTTTGCAAGGCAAAAACCAGAAGCAGGAGGCTTCTGAAGTCAAAGACTTCTTAAACTCTTTATGGAAATAGTGCCAAAGTCCATGACTGGGGTATAATGAGGATAGGATTTGGGCTTTTGAGGATCTGTAGAAAGCCTTAAGGCTCTGAAGGAGGCAGAGATCTCTGAATCTCAGAATTAGCTGGGACTCATACCGTGCTTCCAGGTACCTCCTCCAGTGGGTTTCATGATCTCAGGGGATTATTTTCTGGTGCACTTAGGGAGTCAAATGCTTTTTTTTTTTTTGTCTTTTGTCTTTTGTCTTTTTCCGTGTCCGGCAATGGATCGCAACC
>NW_007728811.1:148727-152327 GCF_000696425.1 Galeopterus variegatus
TTTCGTGTCCGGCAACAGATCGCAACCCTCAGTGTCGCGCCCGTACCGGACCGGGACCGGCAACGGGATCGCAAACCTCGGTGCTGCGCCCGTACCTCGCTCAGCCAGTGAGCGGGAACCGGTCTGTATGTGGGATCCGAACCCTCGGCAGAGCGCCACCATGCTCCCAAGCGGCGCCCTGTAGCAGAGCTTTCTGACCTGAGGAATCAAGTGAATTCAAATATTAAGTTTCTTGGCAGTCATCAGAGCAGACTGATGTGGAATCTTACCACTACCTCATTTCTACCAAGTCTCAAAAAGCCCCTGAGACTTTGTTGTACTAAAGTGTAGAGCTCCCAAAAAGAGAAAGGTTTAATTTGCTCTTGAAGGATAGAAGCTAGAAGTTAGAATTAAGTTGATTTTAAGAAAATAAATAAAAATAATACTAAATACATATCTGAATTTGCTGACTCAAATTTATACCCATTGCCAAAGTAATCACATTTAGATCACATTTTTTTTTTAATCTGAAAAACTACTGCAAGTCGTACTTTAACTACCAGATGTTAACAGCAACTTTGCTTATTAAAGGTCAGTGGAAAAGGCCACAGTGGAGAGATTCAGGACCAATAAAAGCCAGAACAGTATAAAATAAAATACAAGGTAGATCAAAGATTTGGGGATACCAATTTGTGCTAAGGTATGTTTATGAATAGTTACTTAAAAAGCTGTCAAAACATGTTTTAATTTGGAAGTAATGGCAAAAAAGCCATTATGTCTGTATACAGTAGATAATATGCCAATGTGTTTAACACAGAGTTAGCAAATATTGCAAATTCCATAAATATTAGTTTTTCAAATCTTTTCTATGTTGAGTACAGGAAACAATTATTGAGAATATATCCATATGCTACTGTTATTATTTTAATAGGCTGGTTTGGAATTTTAACCTGTTTGTAATATGTCTTCATTGGTTTAAATTTATTAGTGACTATATATCTCTTGGTGATATACATACATGTGGATATTATTTTTCCTCATCCGTATTTTCTAAATTTTCTACAAAGAACACATATAACTTTTGAAATAATCATAAAATATTAGTTACTTTCCAAGTCTTTTTTCCTTTAAATTGACAATAAGAAAAGTTAATCTATTCACCAATTCTTTGAAAAAACAAAATTCATTCTTAATATACTTGTATTAACTGAAATTTATTCTGAAAAGAGAAATCTAAATAGAATTTTAAATGATGTATTCTTTACATTGACTAAGTAGTAATTTGGTCTCTTCCAGCCCTTAGGGAAGCTTACCAAACAGAGCAAAATGAACAGCTTATTTTAAAGCAAGTTGGCAACACCAGTAGTATCTCAAGGCATCTATTGGCATTCTAGATCTTGTTCTAAAGATAAAATAAGATTTTGTTTTATATTTAAGTTGTACTAGAGTTTGCTTTGAAGCTGACTGATTGATGGTTTTTCACTCTATTGCATTGTAGGTCCCCCGAATTACCAAGTAACACAGTGCAATGGATAGCAAGAAACCCATTACAACATGTCTTATCAATACTCTTTACCAATTTGTGAAGCAGTGTTTAAAGTAACTGGATTGGATTTTGGAAACAGAATGGGATTAAAACTTGGATTTGCCATTTGGTAGATGAATAAACTTAAACATGATACTCATTCTCTAAACCACTAAGACCCTTATACAAGAAAAGCGAGTCATGTATTCTCGTATAATATTTTGTGTATGGATTTTCTCCCTAAATGATACTATTGCTCTGGAGCTACATTTTTTTTAAACTTATTTTGTGTTGGAAATCTTTACATATCATTACATGCAGAATTAATTTTTTTTTAATTGTTACAGAGTGTCCTTAGGATGAATTTTGCTAAAATGACTTAACCACTACTCTGTTGATGGACCTTTGAGTAGTTTCTGGTGTTTTACTATTAAAAATACTAGTAACACAAAATTCCTTGTATTCTGGTTGTTTGTGCAGTTACTCTGAAGTAGGAAAGATGAAAAGATGAAAAGGTTTATGGTAGAGAATGTAACCACATCATCCACTAGAAAAGGAACATTCTATTCTTACAATTGCACGGATATGTCTCCTTTTTAGTGAAAAGCAGTTGTGGGCAAAATGGAGCAACCACTTCCTCATAAGGTTGTCGTTCTATCAGACAAAGTTAGCATTTTGTATTTGTGAGTCTAACTTGTGAGTTAAGGCAGAACAATCGCTCCTCTAGAGACCTCCCTTTTTTGCAATATTACGAACTGTTTTTGTCTAGATTAGATATAGATTATTTCCCACTTGGATTTATCTAATCACTTAATCTGAGAACATTTAATTTAGTCTGTAACTTTTTTTTTCAGAGTGAAAATATCTTTATAGGACTCAAAAATCTTGTAATTCAAAAATGGGGACAGTCTGCCATTCTATCTTCTGTTTTCCAATTAAATCTACCTTCTCAGTGTTAAGATTATCAACAAAGAAAGTGGATAAGGCACTTGTGAAATTATCACCCTCATTGATATCAGACTATTCTCAGAAGGTGAGAATTAGTGGTCTCAGAAATCAGAGATTAATTTATTCTTAATCTCTGATTTTTTTAGGATGGGATTTTTGACCAATTTTGACAGGTAAGCTCTCAGAGATATCTCATAATGTGAAGTTTGGTATATCAGGTGGTAAAGTGTGGTGCTGATGACACGAAGGTCAAGGGTTATAATCCCCATACCAACCAGCCATCAAAAAAAAAAAAAGTTTGGAGATACCTGAGGTCAAATGTTAATTAATATGTTTGGTATCATTGAGTGTGGTGCTGATGACACGAAGGTCAAGGGTTATAATCCCCATACCAACCAGCCATCAAAAAAAAAAAAAAAGTTTGGAGATACCTGAGGTCAAATGTTAATTAATATGTTTGGTATCATTTTGTTAATAAATTTATACTGTTTTTTCTTACCAAATTTTAGCATCTTCAGGTCTCAAAAGATGAGTTCATTGATAGATATCAGGGTAACTTAGGTTATAAATTCCTAGCATAAATTAAATTCTTCAGTGAATTTCTGTTTTTTCTTAGGAGGGTTAGGAAACTTTTTAAGTAGATTATACAAATCTTATCTAAAACAAGATTTTAAGTTATTAAACCCGTGGGGTTGGTTATCATTTTCATGTTTATTATAAAATATTAGAAATGAATATTATACATTCGGATGGGTTTGTTTAAGAAGGGCTGGAGGAGGAAAGGGAAGGGGGTCCTGTGAAGGTTTTTGAGGATCAAGAGAAAGAACAGACCAAGGTTGATAAGGAGGTTAATTTAAGGAAAGCCAGGAAGGAGGCTGATTAGAATAAGGTCAGGGGAGAGAGGTGTTTATGTTTGAATTTTAGGTGCTCCAAATTTTTATTGCCTTCTCTAAGAAAATTGTTTCTTAAGGAAAACAATTCTATAATTTTCCTAAACTTTAGCATCCTCTTCATAAAAATAAAAATGCCGGGCCGGCCCGGTGGCGCACTGCTACAGTGCGCCGCTTGGGAGTGCGGCAGTGCTCCTGCTGAGGGTTCGGATCCCACATACAGACCGGTTCCCGCTCACTGGCTGAGCGAGGTGTGGG
>NW_007728811.1:153293-199575 GCF_000696425.1 Galeopterus variegatus
TGAGGGTTGCGATCCCGTTGCTGGTCCCGGCCCGGGTACGGGCGCGACACTGAGGGTTGCGATCCGTTGCCGGACACGAGAAAAAAGACAAAAAAAAAAAAAAAATGCCAATCATTGAATATTTGGAATTTCTAACCCTTTCTTTCCTAAGACATCTCATAAAAGGATTTTTCTTTCTTAATATTCTAAGTTCTTCAGTGTCATCAAGAAAGTTGTCCTTGGTAAAATCCTACCATATTTTAAGAAGTTGCACAACAACCCACAGGTTCATAGGAATGACCATGTGATTGATTGATAACAAAAGAGCTTGATAATTAGGCCCTCGGGTCTACTATCACTGTCTCCCAATGCACATCTTATCCATGGGGATTATCCACTAAGTAATGAAACATTGTAAATCCAGGCCTTATACCAAGAACAATAAAGATGGAAGAATAAATGCCAAGGCAGTGTTTTCAAGGCAAGGGAGCAGAGCACTGGTCAGGAGCAAGACTGGCCCAGCTGTCTAGTCACTGGGACTCCAAAGAGAGGAGAATCAGCAGGGTGTCTGACATGTTAAAGTTGCCCAGGCTGAGCACCAAAGTACCCAGTTCTGATCCGAGTCTCAGTTTTGAAACTGTGGAATTAAGTCAACCAGAACATCAGTAAGACCTTTATTTAAAAATTCCAGGCATAGGAGGTCAGAAGGAAGATGGAACTTTTAATGAGGTTTAGCAAGAGGGGTCAGTTGAAGCTCACCTTGTTTCAGGAATAGTTGGTCAAAGATGATTCTTGTGCATTCAGTGCTATTGTCTGGAAAATTTGGATTATGTCAAGAGGATGGGAAAGAACAATCAATGTGAAGGTCATGCACAAGAGAAGATGGGAGAAAGGGACAGAGGCAGGGATCAAAGACATTGACAGCCATAGTGGAAAATATAGTTCTTCAGTATCTTTTATAAAATCAGTAAAAAGGTGTAAATGAATGAAAGAATGAACAAAAACAAAAGAAGTAGAAATAGAGTGCAAAAAGATTCCTCAGGAGTGACCCATTACTTCCAGTAGAGTTGTTCAAGAATGTTTCATGAAATAGTTGGCACATGACTACAAATTGAAAAACAGAGTTGGATTTATGCGAGAAGAGGGAAGGTCATTCAATAGAGAGGAGAGCATAAATAATAACGGACAAGAAAGAAAAAATAGGAGTAGAGAACAATAAGCAATTTTTTTCTAGATTTAAGTTTTTTTATGGTTAATAAATATAAGTTGGAATGAGATACAGTGTACCCTGGGTTCCTATGTAAGGATTTTAATTATTCAAATCTTAAATGCCTGTGACATTCTCTCTCAATTGGGTAGGATTCATATTTGCAAAATTCCATTTTGTTAATTTTGTTCTTGAGAATGCAAGTTGTAGTTTGGTTCTGTTACCAAAAGGTGGCAAAATTACGTGCTTGATAATAGTTTTAAACCACCAGACTACTTCCCAAACAGCCCTCTGATTTTGTTCAGTCTGTGTCAACACACATACAACATACAATATAACAATGGGCAAAAGCCACATTGAAGTTTTCAGTACTCTGTGTTGATCTCTGTTCTTGGCAATACTGCAGCATCACAGCTTGCAATATTATGAATCATAGCCTTGCCTTTTCATTTTAGTCTTTATTTAGTACTGTAATTATCTAAATGAGCTTTGAAATTATGAGTTGAAGCTTCAGACTAGTCTCTGACTTGCTATTTCCAGCATAAATTTGGTTCAATACTTGATATGACTTAAAAAGAAAAGAGCAATTAATTTTTAAGATATAGTTCAAGTTCTCACCCCCTTCCTTTCTCCCTTACAACTTCGCAAGGAATAATAGCTGTCCTGAAACTAGAGTAATTGTTTTCTATGTGTGTTTTTGTGTTACTTCTATTTGTCAATGCCCTCCAAACAAAGACCAGCAGGAGAACTCTTATATTTGAATAAGTTGCTTATATTTCAGTGATGGTGAATGAACATCATAGGAAAGTATGGAGCATCTCTGGAAGGGGGTGCTTGAAAAGATTTATTACAGATTTAGATTTGCATGAGGTGATTTGGGGAAGGACTTAAGGAAGTGGGGCTTCACTCTGATCTGTTTACTGTTAGGAAGCAGGGGTAATTCTACTATTGAACAGCTTCATAAATTATACCTAAAAGGGGGTAAGAATAGGACGAGGCTAAAGCTGTTATTGGTGAGGGAGGAACAGTCACTCATATTAGCCAGAATAGAGGATGTTTGTTCAGCTTGTGGTTTGGACAATATTCCTCTTTTTTTGTTGTTTAATGTGAATTCAGAGTTGTTGTTGTTGTTGTTTATCTTGAACCATAATGGTCACAAAGTGGCCTTGTGTAATGTTGATATTGATGTTCTGTGAAATAATTTACATTCTATAAAATAACATAAAAGCCATGTTATAAATTTCGTAAAGGTAAGTTTCAGGCCAGTTCCTAGTAGATAGTACCATTTTGCTCACATGTCACAGGCTACTTTTTTCATTTATCTACATATCTACATGCATATATATATATATATATATATATATATATATATAACATCTATGATATATATCATTCTGATATTTTTATGTTTAAATTTATATAAATGATACCATACTATATGCATCATCTTCAATAATTTGCTTTTAAAAATGTTTGTTCTTGATACATTCAGTTCACTCCTTTTAACTGTGTGTACAGTATTCTATTGTACAAATAAGCCACACTTAATGATCTATAAATGGACAGTCTAATTATGCTGTTTTGCTATTATAGGTAGTGCTGCAAAAAAACATGATGACAAATATCTTTTTACATACTAGTATATAGATTTCTCTAGGGTGTTTATTCTAAAACAAAATCACTGGATCCCAAAGAAAAAGACATTTAAACTTTACTAGGTACTGTCAAATTGGTCTCCAAAAATTAATCCTATAAAGTTTAACTTTGTCCTGCATTGTTGGAGTTTCTGCACCCTATATCTTTCAACAGCATTTGTCATCAAACTTAAATTTTGCCAATCTTTTGCTGTATAATAGATTTTTATTGGTTTTTTTTTGTTTGTTTGTTTGTTTTTTGGGGGTGTGGCTGGCTGGCATGGAGATCCGAACCTGTGACCTGGTGTTACAAGGCTGTGCTCTAACCAACTGAGCTAAGCAGCCAGCCCCTTTAATGTGATTTTTCTCTAATTATTAGTGAACCTACATATTTTTATGTGATTTTTGGCCATTTGGTATTTTCAATTTTGTACATAGCTTGTTTATATTATTTGGTCATTTTTCCATTGAGCTGTAGGATTTTTGGTTATTGATTTCTAGTATGTTTTTACATATTTTGGGCACTAAATATTTGTACAGTTTGTGACTTATCTTTTCTCTTTTTAATAGTATTTTCTCACCCAGAGTTTTTAATTTTAATGTGATCGAATTTCTGTCTTTTCCTTTATTATTTGTTTTATTTGTCTCTTTTAAAAAATGCTGTCATATTCTGATAACATAAGGTTATTCTCTTTTATTTTTATCTGAAAGTTTTGAAGTTTATTTTTTTAACTCAGGTCTTAATTCACCTGATCAAGTGTGTAGTTTGAGATAAGAATTGATTTTTCTTTTTTACCTGTGTGATTAGTTAATTGTCCAGCACTTTTCCTTCTGATTTGTAATGTTACTTCAGTCTTGAGTCTAGTTTCTATATATACACGTATCTATTTCTAGGGTCCATATTTTCTTACATTTGTCAATTTGTCTAGCACTATGGCAGTATCACAATGTTTTTATTGCACTTCTATTTCTTCTTCAAAGCTGACTTAGCTATTTGTGGCTCTTTATGTTTCTTTATTACTTAATGTTCAACATGTTATGTTCCTCGGACTCCCTTTAGGAATTCAGTAAGAATTACATTTAGTTTTATACAATAATGGGGAAAATATCCACCTTTAAATATTGGAACTTTTTAATAAGTGAACATGGTATATTATCTTTAGGCCATTTATGTTCTTCAATGATTTTTAAGTTCTAACAGTGGAGTCTTATGGATTTTTTAGATTGAATTCAAAGTACAGTATAGACTGTTGTTCTTAAAGTTGTTACATATTATTTTCATTTTCATATATTGATCTTGTATCCAGCAACCTTGAAGAAGTCTCATATTTGCTAATATACAATGTGTATTCTTTTGGATTTGCTAAAATAGATTAACCATTTTAGTGAGTGATGACAGTTCTTTATTTACTATTTCTCATATATTTCACTTACATTCTTTTCTTACTTATGGAAGCAGACATTCTAGCTTATTCCTGAATTTAAAGGAAATGCTTCTTATGATTCACTCTGTAGTATGCTACTTTCTGTAGACTCTTTATAGTTACACTTTGACAGGTTAGGACAATTTTCATCTATTCCTGGCTTGTTTAAAGCTTTTTTCCCCATATGTGTACAAAGAATGTTATCAAGTTATTTTATTGTGTAAATACTTTTATGCAATACATTTTTGCTTCTAATCTGTTAGTGTGGTGTATTACAATAAGATTTTTTAATGTTAAACTATCCTTGTGTTCAGATGTTGAACTATCCTTGAATTCTTCATGGTAATTATGTATTATTTTTACATTTTAAATTAGATTTTAAAAAATTCTGTTTATAAATAAAATCAACCTTAATTTTTTCATAATGTCTTTATCTATCTTTGGTATTAAGATTTATCTAGCCTCATTACATTGAATTGCAAAATTTGTTCTCTTTCCATTCTGCAACAATTTGTTTAAAATAGTAGTTATCTTTCCTTAAAGTATTTGCGGGGCTATTTTTTAATACTGTCTGGACCTGGCTATTCACCGGTGGGTAAATTTATAACTACTGATTCATTATTTAATTGTTATTATGCAATTTAGGTTTCCTATTTCCTTTTGAAACACTTAAAATGTGCATTTTATTAAAAATTTTAAACATATTTAAGAAATTGTTTTTAATGTTTTCTCATTTTTTTCAAAAGTTTTATCATACTGGTATCTTATTATGTCTAATAATGTCTTTACTTTTTCTCTTTTGTCCTCATAAAACTTGCCAGTGGTTTGTCAAATGTATTAAAGTTTTAAAGTTTTCAAACTACTCAGCTTTAAAATATTCTTTCTTCTATTTTTTTGTTTCAAAAATTGTATTATTTTTCTCATCTTTATTATTTCTTGTGTTCCGTGTTCTTCGCTGTGTTGTTTCCAGGTTTTGGATACTATGAAGAGTGCTATTTTCATCATTTTTGATGAAAATACATATATAAATTCTAAAAAGTATATTTTTGGGGAGTGGAATTGCTGAGTCACAGGGTTTATATATATTCAGATTCAGTAGTTAATGCCAAAGAGTTTTTCAATTTAAATTCCTTACAGCAGTGTATGAGATTTCCAGTTGCTCAGTAGTCTCACTTTAATATTTCATTTTAGCATTTTGTCTCAAAGAACTTCCAAACTTGCAAAGAAATTTGAACTCAATGGTAGATATTTTTAAATTTTTACAGATGTCAAAGAAGAATTTCATCTACATAGAAAAAACAATTTCTGTCACAATCAATAGTGCCTCTGGAATGTTAGATCAAATATTGCATTTATTGGAATTTTAAGATGAGATTGACCTTTGCCTTACTGCTTTGTTCCACTTGCATGATACATTTTGACAATATCTGTGCTCAGTTTCTAAAAGCAGACTCTATGAAAGAACCATGGATATAATTATTAGAACTGTTCCTGAATATATGTGTAAATGATATGAATCATTACTAGTCTGTGAAAATGATGAAAGTAGAAAACAATGAATTTAATGATCTTGTATTCTTTGCCAATGCTTGCTGGTTGAGTCATGGAAGAATTTTACAAAGATTTGCAGTTTTGCAAATTCTAAGTTTCTTTAAACATAAATAATGCTTGCCAAATATTCAATAATCAGGGACAAAAATGGCATTGTGATTTATGTTTTGTCATCAAAATTATATCTCACTGTATATGAAGGAGCCATATTTGAATCTCCAAGGAAAGGAAAAGCTTGTTTTTGATCTAGCCAGATAGCTATGAGAATTTATTTTGAAATTGATACTTTTCATAATACAAATCAATAATATTGATTTTATATATTTTTCTAATATAAATCAATGTATAGAAAATTTTAATTGTAATCAACAGTATTACATAAATTGGCTGTAAAACCTACAAGAAGAATTTGAGAACAACTTTTTGCTATTGATAAATTTAGAATTGCTTTTCAGTTCATGTAATACCCCAGGGAATTTGATTTTACTGTTGAGTTGACACAAAAGTTAGTTAATTTACTTATCTTGGATAGATGTACTTTTGAAACATATTATTGAAATTGATATGCTTTTGCTTAAAAGCGAAATTTATTGTTCTAACAAAAAGGTGAACTGGTATTATCAATATAGTTGTAGGTATTAAAAGAAGATGATTTTTTGATACTCAGTTCAGTTATTAGGAAATTTGGGGGTATGTTTGTAATACCTCAGGAACATGAATCTACTTTTCCTATTGTAAATTCTATGAAGTGTAAATACAGAGCAAGTATTTCTGATGAAAACTTAGCACCCAAAATGAGATGTGCTGTAAGTATAAAATAAATGCTGGATTTTGAAGACTTGATTAAAAAAGTAATATAAAATACCGCCTTAATAATTTTTTATATTGATTGGATGCTGCAATGAAAATATTTGGTTTTGGATATTTGGTTAAATAAAATATACTATTAAAAATAATTTTCTCTGCTTTTTTAAATGTGGCTACTAGAAAATTTATAATTATGTATGTGGTTCACATTATATTTCTATTGTACATTGATAATGTAGTGCAGCAGCTTAGATATGCATATTTTCAGAACAAAAAAATCCCAAGGCAATGTATTACAAAGCAAATTGGATTAATCACACATGTTTTAATCCAGTAGTTTTCCATTGGCTTCAAGAATCAATGTAAATTCCTTAGGATGGTCCAAACTTCATAGTTAGATATCTGTCTCTTGTTCTGGCCATGTGACCTACTTTTCTTCCCATTGCACTTTAGTGTGCTTTAAAAACTGAGATTTTTTTTATATCTTTGATCATGTCATGCAATTTCCTGAGTTTTAACATTTTACTTAAGTTGTTCCTGCTACTTAGAATGCTTTTATCACCTTCATTGCTTGGTGAATTCCTATTAATTTTTGCAAGACCCTGTGCTTATTTTTTCTGTTTGATAAGTTCCTTGGTTTCTCCTAGTAGAAGATGAATTACTGCCTCATCTGCATTACCACTGTGTTTTCTACACACATTTCTTATTAACTTTTATCATAATATTTTTGTTTTGCAAATTTATTTTCTTACCAGTCTGTAAATTCTTTTTGGACTTTTTTCTTACATTTTCTTACACGTCTGGCATAGTCTCTAGCTCATAATATGTATATGAATATTTTTTAAATGTATGAAAGAGGGAAATTTACAGTAATGGAAAACATCTGATTTTAAAGAGAGGATGTATTAGATAAAAAGAAAATAAAAAATTCCAATGTTTCTTAAAACGATAGTCTGGGTGTCTATGGCAATCTTCTTAGCTTTGGTAAAAGAACAATTTTAAGTATTTGTCAAAAATCTGTAGTAAATAGTGTGAAAAGGAGATTTTTATTTTTTATTTAATATGAAATAAAGCATTATAATTCATGATATTATTGAATCCTTATCATATTTTTACTGGCAGTTTTATTAATCATCCAATAGCATAAAATAATTTTTTGCTCACTTGTGCATTAAATTACTAGCTATGTCAGCTACCTGTAAATATTTTGATAAGTACATAGCAGAGCTCATTGAAGATATCATAGAAAATTTGTGTGACTGAAAATAATAATAGGTATTATTACCTCAGGTGCAATGGAAAACATATTTGTCTCCCTTGCCTTCTATTAGTTAGAAATGGATGAAACAAGGCATAGGGTTACTAATTTTAATTTAGTGAAATGATAATAATAAACTATGGATAAATAAATATATAACAAACTATTAATCTAAAAAATTAAATGTTAATATTCTAATCACTTTCTACCTTGTGTTTTTTTTCCCTTTTGACTGCAAATTATATGTTGATTGTTGCTTAATGTAATGAGTGTTTAGAAAATGCTTTTTCAAAATAATTTTATTATTATTATTATCATTATCATTATTTTCTCAAACATACAATAATAGCATAGCATTCTTTTTTAAGCAAATAATATGCCATAATATTTATCAAAAAAAATCTATGTTTTACACATAATAATATTTGGCAAAGAGGAAGAAAGCCATTTTCCCCACTATTTTGATGTTGTGCTATAAAGGTGCTCAACTGTCTTTTTTGTTAGAGTGTAGAACACTGAGGTTGGATCATTGTCCTAGTACTTCTAGAATTACTTTTATTTTGATTATCACATTAAAATGACTCTGATTTACTGTCCCCTTCCTCGCCTGCTGCTGAAGCAGGAACAAAACTTTGAAACTTCGTCCCAGGAGGCAGTTGCAGTGGCCTATGCTTTTACTCTCCACAAAGGAATCAGCTGGCTGAATTTGCCTCAGGGCAAATGTTACTTCCTGCTGGACCTGCTCTTGGACATCTACTGACTTTCATTTCCCTAATTGCAGGAATCACCGGGGCATATTCCTTCTAATAATGCTTCAAGAGCCTCCAAAACAGGAGGGCTGGCTTCTATCAGAGGCCCACTTGGACCTTGAGGCACATTCTTATGCAGAATCCACTGGAACAGTGTCACAGTCTCTGTTACCCTTCTTATTACCCCTTAACTGGAATTGTACCCTTTCTGGTGCTGTCTTTTCTAACCATGGGCTTCAACGCCAGTGCAGAGAACCAGGCTAGGAAAAAGCACCAGACTGTGACTTAATTAATGATGAGAATAGGCAGAGGGAGGAAAAACAAAACAAAACAAAAAAATACAAAACTCTGGGATTGTTTGGGGCAGTGGCAAAAGTTGCTGGATTGGTTGAATCCTGTTCATCTTCCTCATTCTTGGCATTTCATTTTGACTAATGCTAAGAAAATTTCCCACTTTCATGTTAAACTGTACCCTTTCAGGTCTGTTTAGTGTGATGTCTTAGGTGGCATTTTCAAATGTCTTCAATTGCGCATCCAACAGGACAGACTTGACTAGAGCGATGTGGTTACCATGGTACTCAAAAGAGAGCTTCCAGAGAGAAGTGTATCTCCTCCACAAACAGAAGTAAAAACTGAAAATAGATAGAGTGGCATATTTTCTCTCCAGAATTGAGGACAAAAAGTACAGTATATGTTAGTAAAATGCAAAGTCTAATTTTAGGTTTTAAACCTTCCTTATTACTTTAAATCTAGTCTATTTAATGAATTTTAATTATGACTTTGGCCATTGCATGAGTCATGTTATTACTTCTATAGCTCAGTCTGGTAAGGAAGTCAATATTCTGGCAAGCTAATAAGAGCTACTTCGTGGAGCTGCTCATCTGAAACTCATGGGACTGTTACCACACTCCCCCTAGGTTTCTTCCCACATTATTACTATTTTTAGATCTAAGTACCATATGGGAATCAAACTACATAGAGAAATCACAGTGCAGATTCTAGAAGATTTGAGCCGGATGAAAATTTTCTCTAATCTTTTCAATTTACAGATGAATAAGGTAAAAGGCAAAAAAAAAAAAATAATAAAAATAAAAATAAAGGTTATCTGACTTATCCAGTCAAGCAGGTGATTAGAAATAAAACCAGCACTTGCTTTTAGATCTCTTCTTACCTTTCTTGCACTTGCTTCTAGATTTCTTACTGCTTGTTTTATCATTCCTAAGCAAAATTTACACCAAGGGCTGGTCTACCAATGGGAAGTCACAGCTCTCAATGGTAGGTGATCCTCTATGCAGTCCGTCCTTGAAAACTGAAGTAATATTTTTGCTTTCAAGGCATCTGTTCTAAAAATGGTTTAAAGGATCTTGGAATAATCTGGAAAGATCTTCTGTTTTTCTACAGGTTGTTGAGTCTGGAAAAATTCCATGTTATAAATAATTTTGCTATGTCTGGATGTCTCTGCATCTTTAGTTGGCATATGCGATGGTGTCTTTAGGGATGTGATGCACACTGTCTTTACCAGCATCTTGACTATCTAACTTTTGGAAAATATCAGATAATTTGTTACAGAAAATGTAAAGTATGGAAAAGAGTCATCATGTAGGGCATTACACTTGGCCATTATAGAACTATCAATTTAAGTCATTTAATTTTAACTGCATTCTCAGTGCTACTGGTGATTCTTTGTAGTTGACTCTGTGAATTGTCCTATGATCACTATTACAATGCTTTCTCTTCTCGTTAGTCATCATGTAGGGCATTACACTTGGCCATTATAGAACTATCAATTTAAGTCATTTAATTTTAACTGCATTCTCAGTGCTACTGGCGGTTCTTTGTAGTTGACTCTGTGAATTGTCCTATGATCACTATTACAATGCTTTCTCTTCTCGTTCAGTCTTCAAACCTTGTGTCTGTTGCATTAGTTGGGGGGAGGGGAACTGTAAGGGAGGTTTGAAAGAAAAACTACTTATGTATAACTTAGGTGAAGGGAAATTTACTGGCTTCATATCAAAAGCTCATGGTATTGCAGGAAGGTTGGAGACACAGCCTTGAAGAGCACAAAGCCAAGGCAGGTGTAGAAGCCAGAAAGTAGGAGCTCTGGGAATGGTTATTTGGTGGGAACGTGTCGGGGCACAGCTGCTGGGGAGTGTCTACCCCACTCTTTCTCTATCCTTGCGTCTAGGTTCAAAGTCTCAGAAGTAAGTCTGCTGGCTAAGCTTAGGACACGTTCCTGCCTCTTGGCTGTATGGAGTGGTGAGAAACAAGACCCGTCCGCTTCAGCTTTTGTAACTGGAGGCAGGTGTATAGATATCATATTATGGCACACGCACACATGTTGGGTCATAGGTAATTCTACAAAAGGACATCGAGGTGTATTAAGAAATAGGAAAGAGTACAGTGTGGAAAACAATTGTTCAGTAATCTTTCATACTTTCCTTGTAATTCTTGGCAGATGGTCATACTCTGGATAAATTGAAAAGGTTAATGCCAATTAAAATGAGCTGTATACACTTGCCTTCTCTCCCATTTCCCATCTATTTCAAAACATCTATTTAAATACCATCTAGCTTTTCTAGAACTTTCTATATCACATGACTTCTTTTTAATCTTCAGTATTAGTATTACCATCTCTTTATTCTTGATTTTTATGATATTTACCTTCTCATTTCCAAATTATTAAGCTTGCCTTAACCTTTTTCTTGCCTTAAAGTACTGTAAAACCTCTCCAATTTCTCTGTGAAAGTTTCAAAAGTGTAGGCCATACCCATTACCTTTGACCACACTTCTTTTCTTGAAAACTCTTTCCTCCTTTGGCTTGGCAGCATTGCATTCTATTTTAAAAATCTTTCTGACCTCTTATTTTCTGTCTTTCTCCTGGAATATTTTGTTTTCCTAACATTTCATTGGGTGTTCATCAGTGATACCTCCTTAGCTATGCCATCTCTTCTGTTTTTTCATTCCACAATCTTTGCTGATCTGTGGCAACATGCAGATGCACTGCTCAGATCCCCCCTTCTATGAAGAACACGATGCTCCATTTTTTCCTGGTGCTTCATTACACCTCTTTTACGAAGGGTATCATTCTTTACTTTTTAGACTGGCAATTCATAGAGTTTGCTGTAGTTTTCTACAGACTGATTTTCTGGAATTCATGGGACTCTTTCATTACTTTATTTACAATACTACAGGTTCTCAATAAATAATTGTTAAATTAATATACAGTATAAAATAGACATCTTAATAAGGGTCTGTAGGAAGACGGACTACAATAGAAACAAATGTTAGTTAACTAAGTACAATTTTATGACACACTAAGGTTTATTGATGTAACCACAATTGCTTACTGCGGTTCTTGAATTATAGATATTTGGATTTGTTTCCATATTGAGAGTCTATGACAGAGAGAAGACCAAAAGAAAATGTCACATTTTATTATCTCTTTCAAATATTAAGGATTCATTTAAAAATGATGTATCTTGGAAATATGGAGAACATAAAACTTTTAATAAAAATTGAATGCCTTTTTTGGAAAAAAATGAAATTAATTCATTGACAATTATTAGTCATCTATGAGAAAAAACAGAGCTGATCCTTTAAATTTTTGATTTTTTACAATCAATTGATTCATGATTTGATCTTTTTTTATCAGAATATATTTCTTATTTATTTTGTAGGTAATATCATAACATAACGGAACAGCAAATAATTCAGTGATTCCGTGTATTTTAAAATGTGAACAGACATCAACTATAGCAGAAAATGTGATTGTGTTCTGTGATTGTAATTTAAATGATATTTTATACAAAAAATTTATGGTAATCATTTTCTGTTTTCTTCACTAGGCAGTGGTCTTTCAGACATGTGATAAATTTTTGGTAAACATAAAATTAGAAATAACAAAGTATTTAATTTAACAAAGGAATACCTTAATGTGATATTTAAATATAAGTACTAGGTACATGTTTTAAAAAAGAAATAAAAAGCCTGCTGATGTTAACTCATTAAGCTGAGGAAGGTACACACATTTCCCTTCGTTAATTGTCTCAAAAATTGACATATCTGTCTGTCTACCTATCTATTCAATTGAACATAACTAAAACGCACACACATAGACCCAGAACAACAAAAACTTGAAAATATCCTATAATATGTTATCCTTCTTCTTTCCCAAAATACCTCAAATAAAATCAATGGGTATATATTTGATCAGTAAGCAATTTCCTTTCTTTTAGGCCTTTATAAAGGCTAATTAGCATTATTCCTAAACCCAGTGGGATATAATTTAATCAATTCTAATAAGACTTGTTAGAGAGAACTACGATGATCAGATTTTGGTTTCACAGAAGTGTAAATTTTCAAATCTTATTTTCACAGGAAGGTTATACCATCTGTCTACATGTTAATTTATTGCTTCAAATATATTAACTTTTTGCACCTTTCACTTGTCACATAAATTTTGGCATTGTTTACACATTAACCCTTGCTTTCCTAAAATAGCATCAAAGAACTTTTACTCTAAGTACTCCAAATAATAACACAACTTTAAAGACGAGCGTGCTAATTAATATTATATTCACTATGATAGAAGAAATTTATAATGCTTCCTCTAATTCTCAAAGAAAGCTGAGTAGAGAGAATCCTGTCATATGAGTTATAGAAATATTCTAATCTCTCTCTTTGCCCCAGTTTTACATACTTTAATTTGCATGGCAATTCATTGCACTACTTTTTAGTAATATTTTAATGCTTCCTGGGCAAAAGTCGAAGTGGCTGATGCCACAGAGAGAAAGACATAAATCAAAGAAGCAATTTCAAAGTCTGCATAGAGTAGTGATGGAGGAGACGAAGACCAGAGTGGACAGGCTCCAGCATGATGCAGGGAAGGGCCAAGAAATATTTCAGAGGTGTGTAGAACTGCAGGCCACGAGTCACACGCCTGATGAGTATGCACATCTGTAGACTGCATAAAAATGAGAAAAGAGAAGATAAGAAAATAATTTACTTTTAGCATTGATTTAACATGCTAGCTTGCCTCCTTAATTAGGAAAAAAAGGAAAGGCCAATAGAGGTAAAATAATGAATACATGGAATCTCTGAGGTTAAGAAAACAGGAAAAAAGAAGCATAGAGTAATTGTAATTTATAAACCATAATTGTAAATTCACACTGTAATGAGTCTGACATTTCTCTGAAATGCATATGTCAGAGACAAAAAAAATGTGTTAGTTGAGCTGTAGTAATTAAATAGTCTATGATCTCTTTGGGAATTCTGGAAGGACAAAAAAGGAATAAAAAATTTTATTTGTTTCTGCAGTAAAAATTGTGAACAGATCACAGGTATCTATACAAAATGGTCTCTAGAAATGTATTAGTCTATGGTTAAAGAGACATAATGCTATATATTTTATAAATCCCTGAACATGAAGTTTTCCAATAGAGAAAAAATATTAGGACAGATAATCCTGGGATGGAAGAGGTCAGAATAAGCCAAAAATGATGGTTCAGTGGGTGGGTGTAGGGGATGATGCCATTACTTGATAATAGAGGTAATGAGAAGAGAGATAAGGGTATTATGAGGAGGGTAAAAGAGAGACTGAGAAATATTCAAGGATCACAGAGGACAGGCAGCTACTTTTGTTAGTAGGATTGAGTTCTTCTTTTGAAGATAAAAATTCCAACATTTTAGTTAAAGCAGGAAATATGGAACAAAGAAGATGAATGGTTTTAAAGAAGCCCTAAAAACATTATATTAACATAATTAAGATAATAATAGCAACTCACATTTATTGAACATTTCTTATTTGTTTGCCACAAATGTTTTGTGTTTTGGGTGCATTTACTTCAACCTAACAACATGTCTTTAGTATAAGCATTCTTTTTATCTTCATTTTTTGGAAAGGAATCTGAGGCTTCAAGAACAAAGTTCTTATCCAGGATCAAAGCAAATTTTTGGTAGAAACAGGTTCATAGCTTAGCTTTCTACCCATAGGAGAACCATTGATGGTGGAGCTCTTAATCATTATAGGCAGAAGAAAGGAGAGAGAATCTGCCAAAAGAGCAAGTTTTCATTATGGCGAAAAGTATGAGAGCTAGGAGAATTAGATAAGAGAAATCACGTTGTAAAAATGGAATTACTATAGATTTAGAAAAGGAAATTTTTCGGGGTTCTAGGTAGCAGTTCATAGGGAGAATTTATGAGATCAGGAATGTAAAGTAGAAGATCATTTTTAATTGCAAAAATAAAAATTTTATGTATATATTATTTTTATCTTTGTATTCTCAGTACATAGCATGGTGCCTGTCACATAGTAGATGCTTGATAAAATTTGATTGAAAGGCTGAAAAAAGAGACAAAAGACAACCTGATAGTTAATGTTCAGTGTCAGCAAGGTAGTCCGAGAAGCTGAATTAAAAGGACTAGGGTAGCTTGTTTTCACAGGGACTCTTTTTATAATACATTGCTGTTTGATATATGAGGAAGTGAATTAGCTCACTGGGAAAATGATGACTTGGTTCAAGAAAAAAACCCAGTGAATTTTAGATGCTATAATTTGGCTCAAGAAAACACTAATAAATGTTTAAGGACAAATAAAACACGTGAAAATTGTATATTCTTTAGAATAGTATAGTAGCATTTGTCACACTAACTATACTAATATTGTAATTTAGTTTGTTAATCAATTTATGAGGAAAAGAAAAAAAAATGATGACATGCTTCTCATATAGATCAGTAATTCAGAACACAGACTCTGGAACCAGATAGCTTGAGTTCAAATCCCAGTGCTGCAAATTATTAGCTGTGTGACCTTGTCTAAACTATTTAATGTCTCTGTGCTGTTTCCTCACTTGTACAATGGGTATAATAATTGCACTTACATCATAGATTTGGTTAGGAGGATTAAATGAGCCAGAATTCTGAAATGTTTAGGAGAATACTTGGCACATGGAAAGCACTATGTTAGTGTTTTTAAAAAATAAATAAATATGATATATCTGTAGGTGATGAAAGGAATCTCTCTGGGTATATGTTCAACCTTTTATTCAACCTTTTTCTTTTTTTCGTTTGAACTATAGACAGACCCACACATTTTTACAAAGAGGAGAACTTTGAAGTCATTAGCAGTTAGCTAGTAGGCCAAATATATTATTAGGGAAAAAAGCAATATGTTTTATTTCATTTAATTTTTATAAACTATGATTACAATCGTGCAAAAATGCATAGAAAGAGATAAAATGAAAGTACAATAAGTCATTGGCATTTATGAGTTTGGGTACCACTACAGATTCTATAGACATTAAAACAACAGTAAAGGGCCAGTTTCAACTTTCCCATGCAAGGAGTTTGGAAGTCACATCCCAACAATAAGTCAAAAGCTTAAGCAGACTGAAAAATCAACAACTCTTCTTGGATCTGATAAAGAAGGGTGGACATGGGGCAACGTGCTGTACCCAACACTGGAGAGACAGGTAAATGCAGGGAGTCAGGCTTAGCAGAGCAAAGACTCATGAGCAAAGACTCATGAGACCTCAGGAACCAGTTCTGGGATAGGAAAACTTGAACTGTAATTGATGAATTGCTGGAGGCTGGGCGTGGACAACTCTAAGGAAAATAAATTTTAAAAAATACTATTTTCTAAAGAAAAAGGAAAACTTTATTTATTTGCAGACATTCATGGAAAGACTTATATTTTTTAATTCTATTTTTCCAGGAGCTTTTTGAAGTACCCACTTATAATACTGGTGAAGGTTTAAATTGGTTACTAAAGTTGAACATTGTCATGTGCTCCAAAGAAATGTGTACATTGTTTACTAAAGGACTTGTACAAGCAGGTTCAAACAGCACTATTTTTGATAGTCAAACGCCAGAAAATACATAGATGTTCACAATAGTAGATTGGATTAATAAATTGTCTATACGAACACAATGGGGATGCTATACAGCAGTGAGAATAAATGACCTACAGCTACAGGGATGGATCTCACAAACATAATGTTCAGCAAAAACATGTTTAAAAGAGTACATAGAGTATGATTCATTCTATAAAGTTCAAAAACAGGCAACACTAACCTATTTTGTTAGGACTCAGAGGTAATCACCCCTCATGAAAGGTAGTGACTGCGACCACGGGGTCTAAAGGGAAGATTCTGGCACTGTGGCAGTCTTCTGGGCAATATTTACATGAATATATGCAATATGTGAAGATTCACTGGGAGTGACTCTTGCAATGTGTGTGTCTTCTATATCTATCAGATACTTAAATTTTTTTTAAAGAATTTAAAGCTTCAGCCAAAAGATAAATCTATTGAGGTCATAAATGAGACTTATGAGTAGATACAAAACTATGCTTTGAGTAGGAAAACTTAAAAATATAAAACTGAATTGTCTTGAATTAATGTACACACTATTTCAATGACAAGTCATAATTTTAGATGAACAGAACATTATTATAAACCACATCTGGAAGAATAAACATGATTATTTGTATTAATAAATATTGCTTTCTTTTTTTGAAAGAAAATGCATTATTTTGCTTTCATATTATTTACTGCTCAGTCATTCATTCCATTCTTATTTTATGCATGATAGCATGCATTATAAATTTTTTAGAACAAACTCAAATTGATATTAGGGATAGAAAAAAATGAAGTGTCTTTAAGCTCAGCTGTAGTAATCTGATTTATGTATAAATGTTCATATAGTCGTTGATGTCTGATTCAGAATGTTTTAAAACTTTTTTATTAGTTTGAATTAAAATTATTGAGCTTTTATCTCTGAGTCATTTGAATGAGAATTAGAGGGCTGGAGACATAGAGATACATGTCCATATAATTTATATTGATATTTGTATTTGTATCTTTTATCTAAATAGGTACATTTATCATTTATATATTTTTAAATATTTTTCACTATCTTTATACAAGGTCTAATATTTTTGGCTTTAATTTCTTCATAAAAGGTAAACTTGAAATATTCTTACATCTAAGGAAAATGTAACCTTGCGAGACTATACCATTATATTCCTGTTTTATATATGCATGTTTTTAGATTTATTTTATCTGTATTTATAGGGATCTAAATCCATTTAAGATTGTATAGACTAATGAAGAAAGTTGGTGTAATTTTCTGGACTGGTGTTTTTTTTGTTATGGATCTTTTCACGTGAATGAAATAACAATTTCCTAGAATTCACTGTATGTTTCATACATAAAGAGTAACCTTGACGTTCACTTAACCTTCCTCTTAAATGAATTGAAATATTCAGAGCCAACAAATAACCATCTGCTCAAGCAAAGTAGGTGACCATTAAGGAAAGGAGATTTTCCTGGCTTCACCCCTGGTGGCGCTGAATAGGAGCAGTAAGTGTCGAAGTGGTAAGTGATCTTTACTGTTCGCTATTAAACAGGATGTTCTGCTTGCTTGACATTGAAATGGCCGATAAGAAAATGATCAATCTACATGAATAGCAAAGACCAGAATAAATTGGATTTTCCTGAGTATTTGAGGTTATGAATGGAGATTACAAAAGATGTTTTTATGTCCTCCTCTACATACATGCTTAATAATTGAATGGTGACTATCCTTGTTCTCTGTTACTCAGTGTTCCAGTTTTGAAGTATAACAATATTGCCCACTTGAATTTTTTAAAATAACAACCTTTCTTTTTTAGGGACTGAGTTTTTGGTATTCCAGCCACCTGTAGAAGAAATGATTATGAGAATGGGTAGAGAAATCACAGGTTGGCAGTGCCTTAACTCTGGCATGGCTTGTATAGCCCCTGCTTTAAGGAATTTTCTCTACCAAAAGCTGGTATGGGATCAGGTTTTTCATGCTGATTTTTAAAAACTCTATTAAATATGCTCATTTTGAAAGTTAGAAGACACATTCTGAGTCAGATTTGGAAATGTCATGGGCTATCAAGACATGAAAAATTTATGTGATGATCAAGATTCTTTAGGAATTTTTTCTTTTTTCTAATTTTAAAAGTGTATGATACTAAGGATGTCATGGTCATAGGATTCGTGATATTAGAAAACAGACTATTTCTTCTCCCCCACCTCCTGAACTGGTTCCCATTAAATCACAGTCTTGCCATAGAGTCTACATGGGCTACTAAGAGAGTAAGGTAGAACTAGGATACTGTTTTGTTTCATAGAGCTTCACACGTATCTTATTAATGAATGGAAAAGTGTGTACTTGTATTTGCAGTTTTAGGGTCATTTGCAGTCGTATAATTTCTTGGATAATAGATATTCGGATTAGGCTGTATTTAAATACAGCCAGGAAATTATAGACAGGAAACAGATTGACTTTTCAAAATCTGAAAAATGTGGATAATTTAGGAAAGGTATATATAGCAAAAACATTCTATTTCCTGTTTAATATCCCATTAATATTTAAAGCATATAATCTCCATGGAACAAGATAAATTATTTAGTAGAAGATATTGAGATAGGACTAAGAAATGGAAATTAGGAAACTGAAAATTTGGACAATATGTCAGGACTCTTTTTGATTAGGTTGTGGAATAACTAAATAGGATACAGCATTATCAATGGTATTTTGCAACCAGCCTGGAAATTGCAGCCCTAGAAAGCCATTTGGAAGAGTGTGAGGCGGAGTTTGCCTATGATCGATTACAGCAATGAGACCACAGTTATAGATGTCACCGATCTAAAGATAGTCTTACTATATTTTTATTTTCCAATTTTGATGAAGTTACTTACACATATACACAGTTAATTAATTTATGAAAGAATGCATGACCAAATATTCTGTTTTCACTTCTGGCTTCTAAATGATATCATTATGAACTACACTTGCATCTCTTCTCCCTTCCCTTTCGAAAGGTTTTTAATGGGTTCAATTTCTGTAATAAATATAGTGCTATTCGGATTGTCAATATCACCCCTGAATTCAAAATGTGTGAATTTGGGTAATTTGTGTCTTTTATGATTCATTTTATGGTTCATTTTATCTAACATCAAATTTGTGGTCATAGAGTTGTTCATAGAATCCCTTCATTATCCTTTTAATAGCCATGGGATCGGTAGTGGTGATCCCTTTTTCATTTCTGGTATTGCTAATTTGTGTTTTTTTTCTCTCTTTTATTCTTGGTTAGACTGGCTAAAGCTTTAGATTTTTTTCAAAGAACCTGCTTTTGGTTTCATTGATTTTCTCTATTGTTTTCCTCTTTTCGATTTCACTGATTTCTACTATAATTGTTACCTCCTCTCTTCTGCTTGCTTTAGGCTTAATTTGCTTTTCTTTCTGCAGTGTCTTAAAACAGTAGCTTAGGTTATTCATTTTATATCTTTCTTCTTTTATAATATATGAATTTAATGTTATAAATTTCCCTATAAGCACTGCTTTCTCTGCATCCTACAAGTTATAATAAATTGTATTTTCATTTACATTAAGTCAAAATAGTTTAAAATATCTCTTGATATGACATTGACCATATGTTATTTAGAAGTATATAGCTTAATTTCCAAATATTTGGTATTTTTCACCTATCTTGTGTTGTCTACATTCTACATTAGAGCCTATAACATATTACTCTACTCATACTTATTTTAAATTCATGTAATCACAGCTTGGCTGGTTTTCTGGGTATCAAGCTCCTAGCTGTTGGATGTTTCTTGATATAGGATATTCTCCAAGAAAATCCCAGAGCATTCCATCTGTATTCTTGTCACCTCCGTTTTGGTATCATGAATCCAACAAGGAAATGTGAATCAAATGAGCGGGGAGCGGGAAGAGAATCTCATCTAAATTCTACCTCTCTGGGGTCATTTGAACCTTCCCTCTGGAGGACATCCAACTTCTTTTACTTGTGCTACACAGCACACCTTGGGTTCACTGAATGGTATGGATATATTTTTTTCTAGTGGAAGGTAGTTTCATGGAGCAATTTATACTTACTTAAAAGTAAATAACATGGACTTGGTTTTATGCTCCTTATCTTTGGATTTTCTTTCAGTTACTTTCTTTATAATTAATCAGATTTTTAACAGCTTTATTGAATTATAACTGACATACAAAAGCTGCAAGTATTAAATATGCACAAGTTGATAAGTTTCAACATATTTATACACTCACGATCAAGATATTGAATATATACATCCCCTCCTCCAAATTTTTTCATGCCTCTTGGGAATCCCTGTTACCTGCCCCATCCTATCCCCTCTTTCCATCCTGAGGCAATCACTTATTTTCCTTCTGTCACCATAGATTATGTTGCCTTTTCTAGAATTTCAGGTAAATTAAACCATTCAATATGTACCCTTTTTCAATTCTTTCACTCATCAATAAGCATTATTATTTTGAGATTTGTCCATATTGTAGTGTGTATCAAGAATTTCTTTCATCTTATGGTCAAAAATATTCCATTTTTGCATACACCAAATTTGTTTATTCATTGGCTTGTTTGTGAACATGTCTTTGACTTTTACAAATAAAGCTGCCAGAAATATTCTTGCAAAAGACATAGTATGGACATATACTTTTATTTCTCTTGGCAAAATATGTAGGTGTGTAATGGCTAGGTCATATTTAACTTTTTAAGAAATTTCCAAAAACTTTTTAAAAAACCATTTTGCATTCCCACTAATTGTATGTGAAAGCTTCACTTCCCTTCCTCTATATACTCATTAACACTTGGAATGGTCAATTTTCTTAATTTTTGCTATTCTAATAGGTGCATAGTGATATCACATTGTGGTTTTAATATGCATTTACCCAGTAATTAATGATGTTGAACATTATTTGTAGGCTTATTTATCGTCTATATTTTTTTGGTGGAAAGTTTGTTCAGATCTTTTGCTAATCCATTAACATGGTATATCTCTCCAATGATAGGTCTTCTTTAGTTTTTTTCAGAAATATTTTATAGTTCTCAGTTTTGGGTTCTTAACCTTTTTTGTCAGATTTATCCCTGAGTATCGTATGTTTTTTGATGCCATTGGAAATGGTATTTTTAAAATTTTAATTTCTAATAGTCATCTGTAAAAAGACAGATTTCTTTTTTCCTTCTTGCACTGACTGGATCCTCCCATGTGTACTTGAATTAATGTGGTAAGAGCAAACAGCCTTGCTTTGTTCCTGATCTTAGGTAGAAAGCGTTCAATCATTCATTACTAAGTATGAGATTAGATGTAGCTTTTTCTGTGAAGACTTTTATCAGGTTAAGAGTTTCTTTTTATTCTGTGTACTGAAATCAAGGCTATTGAGGCAGAAATAATTTTATAAAGGTTTATTGATCAACCTGGGAAACACAAGCCAACAGAGTTGGAAAGTGCTCTGAAGTCTACTACAAGGATAGGCATTTTATAAAGGAGTTTCCAAAGGAAGTTTCAAATGGGAGGGGGAAAGTTTCAAGTACAGTCATCCTTTTCTTACAGAACTCAAGAATCACAATCGTTGGTTACCAATTATAACGTGGGAACCAAAAACATCTATGTGCAACCTACCAGAAGCTTCATGTTTCAGCTATTCTTAACAATACCTAAATGGCTTACTCAGAACCGGCAAGTAATATATTAATTAATAAATCAGCAATTCTAACCACATACATTGTTATCTTCCTTTTATTAGATGAGTATTTTTTATAATTCCGGTTTATATCTTTTCCATGCTTATTAACTATTACTCTTGATTTTGCTATTTTAGTGGTTGTTTTAGTGTTTATAATACATATTTTAACTTATTATAATCTAACTTCAAGGGATTTTGTACTTCTTTATGTATATTAGAAGAACCTTGCTATGTTTCATTTCTCTTTTCTCAGTGTTTGTTCTGAATTGTAGTGTACCAAACATTGTTCTTATACATTTTACCTTTTGCCTATGTATAAATTGCATATATACTGCTCTTATTTTTGTTGAACTAATCAATTATATTTTTAAATGTTTGGATATTAACTTTTAGAATGATTTTAGATTTACAGAAAAATTGAGAAGATAGTACAGAGAATTCTCATACACACACATGGTTTCCCCTATTATTAACTTCTTAAATCAGTATGGTGTATTTGTTACAATTAATGAAACAACATTTATGCATTATTATTAATCAAAACCTGTTTTAAAGTAAAACACGAATACTTACCATGTCTGCAACTTTAATCCATTACCACATGAATCATTCTAGCCACATTTTCTTGCTTATCTATAAATTCCCACTTAAGGTGAAACCTGACCTTTACTGTCTGTTGTTCCTTTATTTAATTTTTATTCAATTCCATTGTTAGAATTGTTGTCTTGTACTCCAGTAGAAAACAATGTTATTGATTAGAGCACAGTACTATGTTCAGTTCCTCTGGCCTTTTGGCCTACAGACTCCATTCATTTCCAAAGTTATTTTGTTCAGCACCTTATTCCCAAACTCTTAAGTAAGGGTGTTTCATATATTTATAATGCAGTTAGATTCTCTTTTAACAGTCCACTTTTTTTTCCCTGGGATCCTCTGTCCTAATAAATGATTTTTTTTTTGAATTTGCATATATTTTGGTTCACTCATTGTGTTGCAGAGTTCTAGAAGTTATGCAAATGAAAATTAAATTCTTGAATATTTGGAAATAATTATAACTGTTTTGACGCCTTTGCCTGATAATTCTAATTTATAGTTCAGATGTGGCTGTTTAGATTGATTAATTTCTTCCTCTTATGGGGGCATATTTTCCTACTTCTGTTCGTGCATGTTAATTTTTGATTGTCTGCTAGACATTTTTAATTTTTTATTGTTTGTTTGTTTTTTAATATTCTTGAACTTTGTTCCAGTTGCGGTTAAGTAGTTGGAAATAATTTAATACATTGAGGGCTTCCTTTTAAGATGTTTTAGTTGAGACTCAAGCAGTATTTTGTCAAATTATTTTACTACTGAAGAAAAACTCTTCCCAGTAGTCTACCCTATGCCCTGAAAATTATGAGATTTTTCTACTCTGGTGAAAACAAGCACTTTTTCTAGCTTTGTGTGAGGAACTGGTGCTGTTCTTTCTAAAACTTTCAGGTGGTTCCTTCCTGATGTTTGGAAGTTTCCTCACCTACATTTGTCATTCAGTACCTTGCTGAATACTCAAGGCAGACCCACTGTGGATCCCCAGACTCTGAATTTACTCATCTTTAAGTTCTAGAAGCTTCATATCATTTCTGGATGACACATCTCTACTCTGTCTTTATATCCTTCTTACTTTTTTGTTTCCATTTTTTTAAACACTTTATTCTTTTCCTAAGAAGCTGTTGATCTCAGTATCTTAATCTTAGATATGCATATCCTCAGCTATCTTGTGCATATGCAAACATATTTGCAAAACATGCGCTTCTTCTTTAATCAAAATTAGATCCTCGGAACTTTGTTCAGCAACATTTTTAGTTAACCTGGACAAATCAGAAATGCATTTTCCTTGTGCTTTATTCTATTTCTACCTTTTATAAGAGTTCTTTTGTTTTCTCACTTATTGAGTTGTTTAAGTCAATTAGAAGCTTGCATTTAAATTCAAGATAAAGCGGATATCTGCAGTTCAAATTAATGTGGGCCAGTTATAAAATATATTGTGTAAATACTCTTTGTTAGTGAAATAGTTAAGTATTTTAGGCTTACAACAATTGTTTGAACTTGCTAAGAAAGCTTAAAGTTTTTATTTTTGGTAACCGAGTAATATTAATATAATAATATCTTCACACAAAAGTACTGCTTAGAAATAAAACCTCAGAGAGTCATGTGAGTTCTCAAGTTGCCACAACTCATATTTGTTGGGTATTTTCTTTTCAGTATTTTTTGTTTGTTTTTAATTCCTTAGAGCATAACCCCTTACATAAAAGCACAGAATGACTCTCCTGGTAATCCTATTAATTCTTTGTAAAAAGAAATAAAGATTTCCTGATTTTCTTACTACTTGATTTCATTATTTCTGTGGCTTTGCAAAGCTAAAAAAAAAAAAAATAAGAGCAAAAGGGACTTGTTTGAATTCCCAATTATGGTATGAATTGTGTTGCACTATTATTTAACATTTTCTTAATATTGTATTAAGCATCAACTCAAGTTTTTAGTTAGATCAGGTAAAAAGGGATGAAAGAGACATTTCCTTTGTTAGTACTTTCTTGTGAACTAAGCTCTGAAAGAAATTGAGCCGAAACACCGGGTACTGAACAAGCTTTATTAAAGGAAAAGAATCTGTCGGGCTGCACTCAAAATGGATAGCAGCAGCCGGTGTCAGGGTGGGAGGGCTTATATAGGCTGTAGGGAAGGTTAACATGTTCAGGGAGGGGTTTGGTGCTAGAGTGGAAGATAAGTTTCTATTTCTCAGAAACCACAAGTTTTCTCATAAGGGCAAGGCTGGAGGTCATTTTGTGCTCAGTGTGTGTAAAATGGCACCGGTCATGTCCAAGATCCATCACTCCTGCCTTTTAAGTATAGGGAGAAGGGAAAAGAGGTGAAGGTCTCATTCTTCTGAAGCTACTTCTTGTTGGAGATGGGCAAAGATATGGAAAAAATAAAAGATTTATGTTGGCGGGTAAAACAATTAGGGGGTGTGGTATTGGTTTCGTGTGGGGAGGCTGTATTCTCCTGGAGAAGGGTTGACAGTTCCCAGGGGCTGATATCCTCCTCCCAGGAATAATTCAGTGACCTTTTGGTTGGTGAAAGCCTGCATATGTTCCTGTAAGAAATTAGAGAAACACCAAATGAGGCAGGGACCAAGAATAAGGATAAGTCCGATCATGATTAGGGGTCTGACGTGTTTTGTCCTGAAGTCCTCCCCCCTCGCTGTAGCTTAAGTGAGTGGTTTGGGTGAAACAGAAATGTTTTTGTTGAGGGGGCACTGGACTCCAGCAGAATCCCCTTTGGTAAGAGCTATCCAGTAGTTTTTAACCCCATAAGAACATGACGTGGCAGTTGTCTGGTCATAGCATGTTGTGGGAACATATGTCAGGGATGTGAATGTGTCCTGTAGGGTTCCCCCAAAGATTCTGGGTGGCAGACCCAGGAGGTTGGAAAGTGTCCTTCCACCCACCAAGACCTTGATTATACATTGTGAACAGGGTGTGGCATATGTTTCTGTTAGGAAAAGAAGCAGGAGGAAAAGGCAAGTGTTCAGGGGCTGAGAGGTTGAGAGGGTGGATAGTAGGAAAAAGGAGTAGAGGGTAACTTTGTCAGGGGTGTAATCGCAGAGGGCGCCCTGCCAGGCTAATTCAGTTACCCACTCGAGGATGTCTTTAACACTGGAAGTGGCGGGTCAGGACCAGTCTTGGAGCAGCTCCTGTGTGAAGGATGTGAACTGGGCCTGCAAGAGTGAGAGGATAATCGCCAGGGGAAAGATCATCCTTCTTCTGAGATTGGGGGAAGAGTGGAAGTCCTGGAGAATTTGAATTTTGCGGGTCCTAAAATTGATGAAGTATAAGGAGATGTTGGGTTGGGGGTTGAACAGAGGGACACCTCTGGCTTGGTGTATCTGTCTGTTTTGTGTTGCTATAACAGAAATACCTGAGACTGGGTAATTTATAAAGAACAGAGGTTTATTTGGCTTACAATTCTGGGACAATTGCATCTGGCACAGGCCTCAGTCTGTTTCTACTCATGGAGTAAAGTGTCAGACAGCTAGCAGGTACAAACAGATCACATGGCGAGAGGAAGCAAGAGAGAGAGAGAGGAGGTGCTAGGGTCTTTTTAAGCAATGACCTCTCGCAGGAACTAATTGAGCGAGAACTCACTCTTAATCCTCCTTCCCTCAGGGAGAGCATTAATCCATTCATGAGGGATCTGCCCCCATGACTCAATCAGTTTCCAACACTGCCACATTGGAGATCAAATTTCCACATGAGTTTTGGAGGGGACAACACATCCAAACTCCATCACTTGGTGTTAACAGATTCTTTGGGTAAAGTCTCAGGTGCTAGTTTTACCAAGGATAAGTGATACCAAGGGGCCTCTCCTAGTAACTTTACTGCCATGGGGGTGGTGAGTAGTACTGTATAAGGCCTATCCCAACATAGTGAGAGGGGATTTGGGATTCAGGTTTTAATATACACTTGCTGTCCCTGGCTCAGTTTAAAGTCTGAGGGGGTGGTGGGGAAAGGATGAGGTAATAGAAAGTTGGCCTGTCTCCAAAAGAGTAGGGAGATACTGGCCTAAAGGCAATGAGCTGGAAGGAAGAGGTGTGAGAGTGAAGGGTCTACCATACATAAGTTCGAATGGACTGAGGCCAGTGGGTTTGCAGGGGGAAGCTTGCAAGCGAGTGAGTGCTAGAGGGAGAAATTGGGTCCCAGGGAGATGAAGCTCCATGGACAGCTTGGTGAGGTGTGTTTTTATGAGGTGATTGGCTTTTCCTACTTTGCCTGATGACTGAGGCTGATATGGTATATGTAAGTCCCATTTGATATGTAAGGCCTGTGCTGTGAGTTGTGTAATCTGGGAAATGAATGTTGGGCTGTTATCAGACTGGAGGCTGGTGGGCAACCCAAAATGAGGGATGATTTCTGAAGTGAGAGCATGCATTACTGCTGTAGCATCCTCTGAAGTGCAGGGAAAAGTCTCAACACAACCTGAAAAGGTATCTACTAAGATTAGAAGATAGCATGTCCTTTTATGGGGAGGCATGTGAGTAAAATCAATTTGCCAATCCTGGCCAGGAGTATATCCTCTGGCCTGGTAGGTGGGAAAGGACCGAACTTGGAGGCCACCTTGATTGGAGCAACGAGTACACAAAGGACAATTTTGAGTGATTTGTTTAAGTAACTTGGCTATGTGGGGAGAGTAATATAAGGGCTGAAGAAGGTGTCATAGGAGGTCATAGCCTATATGAACTGAATTATGGAAATCTAGGAGGGTTTGCTCAGTTTGTGTGGTAGGGAGGACATAGTGATCAGAGAGAGTATACCAGTTGTCCTTCCTTTGTGCTCCCAACTGTTGGAGGTGTTGTATTTCTTGAGATGTGCGTTGGGATAAGGGTGTAGGGGCCATGAGAAGGACCTGCGCAGGAGAGGAAGAGTGGAGGCTTGGTGATTGAGCAGCCTTTTTTGCAGTTAGATCTGCCAGTTTGTTTCCCTGGGCTATTGGGGTCGTTGGAGGTTTGGTGTCCTCTGCAGTGTATAACCCCAACCTCCTTTGGGAGTTGTGCAGCCTCGAGAAGTATCTTGATAAGATGTCTGTTTTTTCTGCACCCTCCTTGAGTGGTCATGTATCCTCTCTCCTTCCTTATGGCTGTGCAGGAGTGTAGGTTGTGGTAAGCATACTTAGAGTCAGTGTATATATTGACTCATTTATTACTTGCTAGAGTGAGAGTGCCAGTGAGGGCAAAGAGTTCTGCCTGTTGGGAAGTGTTGTTAGGGGTGAGGGGGGCAGCTTCAATAGTTTGTGTTCGATTTACTATGGCATAACCTGCCTGGGAGATGGGCATGGAGGTGGCACTCCCATCTATGAGCCATGTATGTTGAGGCTACCTAATGGGATGCACGGAGATGTGAGGAAATGGATTGAGAAAGAGGCCTAAAGTCTTCATGCAATTATGTTCTAAGGGTCATGAGTATTTGGGGATGAGAGTGGGTGGATTTAAGGGAGGGCAAGGTATAAAGGAGAACTGGGAATTTTCAATGAAGGTAAGGTGGGTAAGTTGTAGGCAGCAAGGGGAGAGAATTCACATGGCCTTATGGCTGAGAAAGTCTTCAAGATGATGGGGGGAACAAATGACTGTTTGTTATCCAAAAGTTAGTTTAGAGCTTTCTTGTGCTAAAAGGGCAGCTGCCACCAAGGCCCATAAACAGGGATCCCATCCTCGAGCTGTGGTGTCCAATTGTTTGGAAAGGTATGCAACAGGGGAGAAGATATCTCCCACCTCTTGTCCCAAAACCCTGACCACTAATCCTTGGGTTTCTGTGATGAATAGGATAAAAGGATGAGATAGGTTTGGCAGGGATAGAGCTGGGGCTGCGAGGAGAGTGGCTTTTAACTGCAGGAAGGGAGAATGAATGGGCTTTGTGGGATCTAAGGGAATGGAAGGATCCCCTTTGGCTGCCTCATAAAGTGGTTTTGCTAGCAAGCCAAAGTTAGGAATCCATGGGCAAAGATACCCTGCAAGCCCCAAGAAAGAAAGGATTTCACCCATTGTGTTAGGAGTAGGGAGTTCAGAAATTAAACTCTTGTGATCCACTGTTATTTCTCTAGTGTTGGGGGTGAGGTGGACTCCCAAATAGGTAACAGAAGGGGAAGAAATTTGGGCCTTGCTGGGGAACACTCGATATCCCCTAGAGGCTAAGAAATTAAGGAGAGCAAAAGTGTGGGCCTGTGAATCCTCACAGGAGGGGCTACAAAGGAGGAGGTTTAATGCACATATTGCATTAAAGTGCTAGATGTTGGAGGAAGTTCAGATAAGTCTTGAGCTAAGGCCTGGCCAAAGAAGTGGGGGCTATCCCAAAACCCCTGAGGTAGTACTGTCCAGGTGAGTTGTTGGGAATGAGGCATATCAGGATCAGTCCAAGTGAAGGTGAACAGGTTTTGACAGGAAGGGTGTAAGGGAATAGAAAAGAAGGCATCTTTGAGGTCAAGAACAGAGAAGAAATGGGTTGTTGTTGGGATTGCAGATAGAAGAGTATAGGGGTTATAAATTATTCGGGTTATGGGTAAATGGCCACATTAATGGCCCTGAGGTCTTGAAGTAAATGGTATGAGCCATTAGGCTTTATAACCAGAAGAACTGGTGTATTAAAAGGCGAGTGGGTAGGCCATAAGAGATGAGAAGAAAGGAGTTTGTGTATGATGGGTTTTAAGCCTATTAGGTGTTTGTTAGTGATGGGGTACTTTGGGACATTAGGGAACAAAGAGGGGTTCCACAACTCAACAAGGATAGGGGAATGGTGCATAGCAATGGAGGGAGAAGAAGTGTCCCATACTATGAGATTAAACTTGTCCAAGGGGAGGGGAAGGTGGAAGCCTCAGGGGCCAGGTCTGGGGCAGCCTGTAACAGGACTATTGTAGCTGAAGTTAAAGTGTTAAGGGTAAGGGTAGCTTTGAATTTGGAAAGAATGTCCCATCCCAGTAATGGGGCTGGGTATTGAGACATTATTAAGAATTTGTGTGTGAATTGGGTGTGATGTAGGGTGCAGGAAAGGGGTTGAGTGATCCGTGGGTGGTATTCTGATCCCGTGACCCCTACTATTGTGATAGAGGATGGGGTTGTTGGTCCTGCATATTCAGGAAGGGTAGAGTAAGTGGCCCCTGTATCAATGACAAAAGAGATCGGTTTACCTGCTACAAGGAGAGTTACCCTGTGCTCATGCGCGATGATCTCTGTGGGTGCCTAGGGCCCTGGGCATTGTCAGTCCTCCTCCTGGGCAAAGCCAAGAAGCTCCAGTAGGGATGGTCATGGAGCTAAAGGTTGTGGGTTAGGGACTGGGCCACTCCCTCTCTGGTGAGTGGAAGTCAACTCTCCAGTGACCTGGCTGTTTGCAGTGAGGACAGGGCCTGGGAAGAGGCCTGGAGTTAGTACCCAGAGGCCCAAGTTGACTGCATTTGAATCAGTTCCCAGGTGGCTTGCTCCTGGGGGCAACCGGCTGAGGGGCATGTAAGCCTCGGATTGCATTAGCCAGGAGCTGGTATTTGGCCTGATCTCTTTTGTGTCATTCCTTCTTCTCCTCCTCCTCCTCCTCCCTATTGTTAGAAACCTTGGAAGCTGCATTGAGAAGGTCTTGTTGGGTCGTATTTGGCCATCCTCAAGTTTTTTAGATTTTTTTTAAATATCAGGGGCTGATCAGGTAATGAAATGAGAATGTAAGAGGGCCATGCCTGCAGGGGAGATTGGGTCTATACATGTGTATTTATGTAAAGCCTCAGAGAGGTGAGTTAGGAACTCACTGGGATTTTCAGTGGATCTCTGTGTGATTTCTCTAAGCTTGTCGTAATTGACTGACTTGTGAGTAGCCTTTTGGAGGCCATGATGTAGGTGTGTGATCATGTTATCCCAGAGATCCTGGTCCCCATGGCCAGCCGGGTAGTCCCAATTTGGGTCCATGTGAGGGATGGCAATGGCTTCCACAGGCCACCTATTATTTTGGGCACGTACCTCATCTGCTTGTTTTGGGGCCATTATCCAGACCTGCTCTCTGTCCTTGGGGGACAAAGTAGTAGTGAGAATCATAAAAATATCATGCCAGGTGAGATCATAAGACTGAGTGAGATATCTGAATTCCTTAAGATATGTGTCCAGGTTGAACTGGAAAGATCCCAGTCATTTTTCAATTTGGAGAGGTCAGAAAGAGAAAAGGGGTTATGGAACCATACAATTCCCTCCATCCCAGCCACTTCATGGAGAGGGTATAAAGGAGCTGGAGCTGAGGCTGGGTTGTCACCTGATGAAGGGGAAGAAGGAGAGGGGTTGGTGGAGGATCTGGAGCATAAAGAGGTGGTTGGGGAGCAGAGTGGTCTGACGGATCAAAAGATTGATCTGAGTCTGGAAGGGGAGGTCAGGCATGAGCTAGGAAAATTTGAGATTAGGATAGTTTTGAGAGAGAGAAGGACATAAGAGATAGAAGAAAGCTTGAACATAAAGAATATCTCTGGCTTTGCTGCTTCAGTGACAAAAGTTGTCTAGGTTTCTGAGAGTATCCAAATTAAAAGTGCCATTTTGTGGCCACTGGAATCCATTGTCTAGTTTGTATTTAGGGCAAACCTGGTTGCAGCAGAAAATGAGGTGTTTGCACTTAATATCTCCCTGGAGGCCAAGAGGTGGGCCAGAAGACAGCCCAGAGGCATAGAGCATGTAGAAAATGAGATGTTTAGGTTTAATGTCTCCCTGGAGGGCAAGAGGTTGTAGAAAATGAGATGTTTAGGTTTAAATTGGCCAGGAGACAGCCCGAGGGCATAGAGCGTGGAGGTTTGGATTGTGAGGATCCCATTTAGAGGGTGAGAAATGAGGTGATCAGTCCCAGTAGAAAAAGGATAACACCAAGGAGTGTCCTCATTGATGTGCACCTTCTTATCAAGAGAGAAGCCACCAACCAGCTACAGGAGCATCCTCCAATAGCTGGGGGGCGTGAGAAGGGTTTCCTAGCCAGGCACCTGGTCTTCAGGAAGTAGACAGCAGTCATAGAAAGTAGTTGGGGGAACCCATAGAAGTAGGACAGACCCACTGACTCACCCTGAATTGAGGCTGATGTTGGATGTGTTGGTCCTGAAGTGGTAAGAGGAGAGAGTCCCAGAGGTACCCAGTTCTGCAGGTCTTGGAAGGGCAGCTGAGGGGGCCAGTCAACCCAAGAGAGGAAATAATCTGAAAGTCCTGGCCAGGACCCTTCCTGGGTTTTGGCACCAAAATGAAAGAAAGTGAGCTGAAACTCCAGGTACAAGTCAAGCTTTATTAAACGAAAAGAATCTGCTGGACTGCACTCAAAATGGAGAGCAGCAGCTGGTGTCGGGGTGGGAGGGCTTATATAGGCTGTAAGGAAGGCTGATGTATTCAGGGAGGGGTTTGGTGCTGGTGTGGAAGATGAGTTTCTATTTCTCAGAAGCCACAAGGTTTCTTGTAAGGGAAAGGCTGGAGGCCATTTTGTGCTCAGTGTGTGTAAAATGGTGCCAGTCATGTCCAAGATGGCACCAGTCACATCCAAGATCCATTGAGCTCCAAGATTTTTTATTATGTAATCTTTTTTGGATCATGGCCAAAAAGCTCATTTCAATAATATTTGTGAATGGAATTGAATAATCACTCTAGATATGTATTAGTTACTAAGGATAGAAGTAGTAAATTATTCTTAAAGTATTTTAATCTCTTTGACCCAAAGTGGTTTGAAAATTTTCCCTTAAATTAAAAATAACAGGGAAAAATAAGGCAAGTTAACTATAGTATTCAGTTGCCTTCTGTAGTTCACTATCACCAGGCTTTTGCAGGATTCACATACCCTAAAGAAGAGGATGTTAGAGCTCAGAAAGCACATGATGTCAGCAATAACTGGATGGCACATTTGGGGCACAGTGGTGACGAAAGGAAAAATAATGTCTATTGAGTGTTGATCCAGACACTTGGCTAGATGTTACATAATCTATCAGTAGCCCTGAACAAGCTTATATAACTTTTCTAATTTCCATATTGCTGTAAGGATGTGAAATATTTCATTTGATTATCATTTCCATATTTTCATTAAGGTTTCAAGACTTTTCCTTCAGGTTTTTCTGAGACCAAAATCTGAATTTCATTTTTATATTTCAAAGGCAGCAGAATATTAAACAAGTAGGAAAGAAACTTAAATGCTATCTAACTGGTGCTCTGAAATTATTTTTCAGACCCCATTTCTTCTTTTCTTAAAAAATAAGACTCAGTTCATTTTAAAATTTGGGTGTAGAAGCACTTATTATTAATATGAACTCTAAGGGTTTTGAGACTGAAAGGGCTTGGAATGAAGATATAATATGATGCAATAAGGGGATGTTTCACTTTTTCTTTGTCATCTCTAATAAAGTAGAAATTAGAGCAAGAATGACGATTGGTCTGTGTCCTGAAAAAAGACATTCATTTTTAAAAACCAATTTTTATTTTGTCTCATTGCCTTTGCACTCTGTATTATAGTTCTTTCTTGATGATTCATCTATCTCTGTAACTATCCCTTGGTCCTTATCAGTAATTACTACTTTTAAAAAATGTGAGTCTTCCAAAAGTATCATTTTTTCCATTCTTTTTTCTCTCAATATTTTCTCTTTTAGGCTCTCACATTTCCATTTATTCAGACATTATTTATACTTATTTATACTGATTGAGAATTTATTATGTCCCAGGAATAATGCCAAATGCTAGGAATACAGATTTTACCTTCTGTTCTCATCCTTTTACTTAACATCTAATAAGACGGCTAGAGCTCCCATTCCAAGTATCCTGGGGAGTTAACACCATCTCCCGGGTATTTGTTTTCTTGCGTTTGTCTTGTACTCTGAATTCCTGCTTTAACTGATCTTTTAATATCCAGGCACTTCCTAGGGCTAATGTCTTTTTCCATATTGCCTCACCCTGTGTGTGGCCATTGTCCTTTTTTTTTCATTTGCTAAGACACCACTGACACATCTGTTACATAAAACAGATTTTACTAAAGCTAAAAGATAATGGAAGAAGATTACAGCTCAATGTAGAACAGAAAATTATTTAAATTCATTATTAAACTGAAACCCCAACAAAACCTTGAATATGAATGAAATTTCCACAAGGTGTGAACTGGACTTGCAAATCACGATTGCTTTATGTCTTTTGCCACCTGTAGGTGCAGCAAACTATCAATCTGAAAGAAACTGGGATGACAAGATTTTCCTTCCTTGTTCCAAAGTTGTTGTATCCATGATCTGGTGTACCTTTTTTATGCCAAATAGAGAACTAGGTACCTCTCCTTTGTTTTAGTCCGTTTGTGTTGCTATAACAGGAATATCTGAGACTGGGTAACTTATAAGGAAAAGAGGTTCATTTGGCTTAGGATTCTGGGACAGCTGCATCTGGCACAGGCCTCAGGCTGCTTCTACTCGTGGTGGAAAGTGGCAGCAGCTGGTGGGTACAGGCAGATCACATGGCGAGAGGAAGCAAGAGAGAAAGAGGAGGTGCCAGGGTCTTTTAAACAAGAAGCTCTCGTGGGAACTAATCAAGCGAGAACTCACTCACTACCCCTCCTCCCCCAGGGAGAGCACTAATCCATTCATGAGGGATCCGCCCCCATGACTCAATTAGTTTCCAACACTGCCACATTGGAGATCAAATTTCCACATGAGTTTTGGAGGGGACAACACATCCAAACTCCATCATCCTTCAATGTAACCTAAATATTATTCCCTCTCATCGCACGTAGTATTTGTATATTCATTTGGCAACTAAAACCTACAGAAAACAAAGGAGCAGGAAAAAAGGACAGAATGGGCTACAGTGATACACTGTATACTAGGAGAAATATTTACAGTAGGAAAAATTATTTAAAGTGGGACAAGGAGAAGAAAAACACATATATCATAGGGATGTTTGTTTTTCACGTATATTATACAAGGGATCTTCAAAGAAATGCATGGAAAGATTTGTATTATCTTTAATTCCATTCTTCCACAGACTTTTGTTTCCTCATATATATAATATATGTGGAATTACATGTGTATAACATTTTATGTAGATAGTTTATATGAAAAACGAGTATCGCCTTATGTAGGTGCTTCCCTACAAAAATATATTATATATAAATACATATGTTTATTTCATGAATAAATTCTGTCTATCTATCTTGTAACACATTAGAAAAAAAGATATCGGAGTCCAAGAAAACTCCATCCCAGATCGTTTGAGGTGGGACAGTTCAGACTGTTGCTTCTGGTAAGCCTGCATCTCCCAGACTGGACCTCTTTCCTGAGTTCCAGACCCACCTGCATCTTCCTTCCGCATGTTGTGTTAGTTTATCAAAGCCAACGTATCAAAAATCAAGTTGCCTCACCCCAAACCTGTTTCTGTTCTTACATTTACTATTTTTGTTTTTAGTAATGAAACCCTTTAATCATTCAAATTTGTACCTCCTCTCTTCCCATTGTCCTCATATCCAGAATTCTGATGTTCTGAACTTTCAAATCTGCATTCACAAAAACGTTCCAGTTCATCCCCTGTCTTGCATTCCAGTTGTTACTCATTGCTATACTAACTTAGTTTCTGTTTACATCCCATGGGAGGCTGTTGTAATAAACTTCTAACTAGTTGGCATGTCTCTATTCCCTCCCTTTTATAACTTAAGATTCTAAAGTTGAGTTTAGAACCATGCTCTTCTTCTAACTAAAACCCTTCAAGATTGTCCTTTTTCACACTGAATGAAGTTTCCCTTTCTTTCCTCTGATTTTCACTTCAATAATATTCTTAGATTTACTATTACTTTTTACAGAAGTTCATGAGGATGGTAACTTTTTGTTGATTTGTTTTTTTGCATCCGTCAGTCCTTCCAGACCCAACCAGTCATTATTCTCTATTCATGATTTTGCTCATGCAGTTCTCTCTTCCAGAATACTGCCCATTACTCCATTCCCATATTCTGCTCATGCACATATGTTCGAATACATCCAACTCTTCAGGACTTCAATGGCATAACATCTCTTCCCAGAAATCTCCTAGTTGGACATATATATATATATATATATGTTTTTTTCTCAGAATTCATTTAACACTTTATTTGTACTTAGGATTCTCTGTGTTATTATAAATATTTGTGTCTTCTCTTTCTTACCCGAAAATGACTTACTTTAGCTGGGAAACATGCTTACACATAATAAGTTCCAGTATATATTTATCAAATGAAAGAAAAGTTAGGAAATTGGCAAATATTAAAGATAAAGACAATTATCAAGGGAAAACTCTTAATGTAGTACAACTGTTGTTTTCATCTTTTGTCACAGAAATCATTTCTATATTAATTAGGGCAGCCTAGATTATGTCACAATAACAAAATCAACTCCCAACTCTAAAGCTTAATATATCAATGGATTATTTTTTGCTGGTGCCACATGTTCAATGTGGGACATCAAGGGAATTCTGCCCCAGATTGCTATTCAGGGCATTGGGTCAGTGAAGGCTCAACATATATAATAGTGTTTTCACCAAAAAAGTACAACACCCATACTTCTCATACCTGTTATCGAGGCTTTTGCTTGAGAGTGATGCATATGGACTCTGCTCATGGTTCTTAGAATTAGTCACAAGACCCTATCCAACTAAGATGGGGCTGAGAGAATTGGGAAGTACATGAATATTTTGTGCATTGTCTTTACCACACTTCTCTACCAGATTAATTAGTACTTACTTTTAAATGGGAAACATTTTTACACTATTAAAATATAAATATTTATAAAATGAATTACATATTTTGAAATTAATAAATTTTATACATGTATATAATTATCAAGACCTTCTCCTTGTTAATGAATTAGTTCAACAAGAAATTCCAAATTAAAATTGAGTGGCTTACCACTTTTCCTAATATGAATCTGAATTGTATGTATTTATTTTCCCACTTTTTCTCTTGTTTACATACAGATATTTCTTTTATTTACACACAAAGATAAAAAAACCTCCAAAATTAGTGATGGCTCCTTGGCTTAGTGATAATAACAATAATAATATTATTAGGTGTTTATGTTTGTTAGTAAATAAATAACATTATTTGTTATTGTGTCCTAGACACATGTGCCAAAAACATTGTTCTATATGTTATCTCTTCAAATTTCAAAACATTTTTAAGTGGACAAAATTATGAATATTCTCATTTTATATATAGAAATTGAAGCTTGGATGGGATGATAACTTTACAAAATTACCCCAGTTAGTGCAAGGTAAAGCTGGAATTTGATCCTCATTGTGTGTGACTCTGGTCTTTAAGTTATAGTGTATTTTCAGGTAAATTACTAAAGGTAGTAATTACAACTTAGTTTGGCTCTTAACCTCCACAATTTTATGTAACACAGCTAATTTTAAAGACTTAAGGCATTTGAATAGTTTTAGAACTTAAAGATGTGCCGAGAAGGAAGATCTAGGATCTTCCATTTAATAACCTGCTCATCTGATGAGTCCCAAAAGCAATCAAATTGTTGTAATTCATTGACTTTCAGAGGTAAATGGAAATGTATTCATGTGGAAAAAGGCTTTTCATTAGGGCCTGCTAACACTGAAACTGGGAAGGCCAGACAGATACAAAACAAGCTGTCATTAAAAATTATACATCACTGCAAATGTTCAAGAAGATACTGTTGCTGCACTAGGCTGGTTAGACTTGCTAGATTATAGCCTTGGTGTTTTGACAACTATTCAAGAAAGAGCTATGAGCTTCTTGTCAACAAATAGTGGAAAAAGAGTTAGAGATTGGGGTGGGCAGAAGAGAAATGAAGATATAAACTTGGGAGAGAATTAAAGAGTTTAATGTTTTAATATTTAAGAGTATTGTTCTTGGTTTGAAAACTACTGTGAACTTCTTAAAGAAGAGTTTTCTTTAATGGGCACATATACATGTAGATATTATTTCTAGACTGAGAAAAAGGAGGACCATTCAATGGGTACTTTCAAATGAAAGCCTGTATTACAGTGAATTATTCTTAAGTTCAATGATTAAAAAATGTGTTGAGTGCCATACTCTATTTCTTTTTCTCTACTAAAACTGCCTCCTCTTTCTCCCTGCAGTTACTGTTTTGGTTTAGTGACTATCTGCATTCAATTTTTTTCTATATTTTTAAAGCTTTTTAAAAAAGGGAATGAAAGAAAGTGAGCTGAGATGCTGGGTACCATTCAAGCTTTATTAAAGAAAGAAATCTGCCGGGCTGTACTCAAAATGGAGGACAGCCCAGGGCTGCCTTGAAAATGGGGGACAGCCACAACAATGGGTTTGCGAGGGGTTATGTTAGCTTTTGGGCATGAAATGTATGGGGGGAAGGACCATTAGATTGATGGGGTTAACTGGGAGAACTGCACCAATGCAGAAGCCAGAAAGTTGTTTCTAAGTCAGGAGGCTTCTCATATAAGGAAGGGGTGAGGAGCTTGGTGCTGGAGTGGAAGATGGGGCTGGCAGCTATTTTGTGCTGGTGCTTATTGTGTGCACAATGGCACTGGCCTCATCCAAAATCCCCCATTCCTGCCTTTTAAGTATACAAAGAAGGGAAAAGGGATGACGGTCTCATTCTTCTGAAGCTACTTCCTGCTGGAGATGGGCGAAGATATGAAAAAATAAAAGATTTATGTTCGCGGGCCAAACAATTAGGTGGCAGGGTATTAGTTTCACGTGGGAAGGCTGTATTCCTTTGGGGAAGGGTCACTGATTCTGAGGGGCTGATATCCTCCTTGCAGGAAAAATTTGGCGACCTTTTGGTTGGTGAAAGCCTGCATACATTCCTGCAAGAAATTAGAGAAACACCAAAAGAGACAGGGACCAAAAAGTAGGATGAGGCACAGTTAGGGGTCCTAGTAAAGGCATATGCTAGGGTATCCAAGGGTTCAGTGCAATAGTTTTAAGTTTTTTTTGGATCACCCCAGAGTCATTTACATAATTACAGCATTCCTCCCCTAAGAAGACGCAGGTGTCTTCCTTCTTGGCTGTAAGGAAGTGAAGGGCCTGACAGTTCTGTAAAGTGACTGTTGCAAGTGAGGTGACCTGTCACTGGAGGGAGGAGATGTTATCTATACTTAGTTCTTCTGAGGGTTTTTGATAGAATTGAGAGGCTGTAGCAGGGCCCACTATGCCAGTTCCAGTTGCAGGAAGGATCCCTGCCCCAATTAAAAGGTACGATTAGTGCCCTATGGGAGCAGGGGCATTTCCTGAGAGGGAGGGGCCTTAGTTGGTCCCAGTCCTGTCTCCATCTTTCCATCTGTCTGGAGGGTGAAGTCAGGGATGAGCCAAAAGAATATGCAAGAAATCGCGTTAGGGGGCAGGCAGCAGGATAACTTAGTTTTACAAAGGAAATATGTTATGGTTTTAGGGCATGGGTGAGAAGGGGGCAAGTGAGTGGTAGCTTTGGTGTTAGTGAGGCAGAGTGTGGGCAGGCCCCGCATAATGCTGACAATCCCCAGTGAGGTGAGATTAGAGGAAAGTGAAGAGATGTTTGTAGAAACATTATGGGCTGCATCGACAGGGAGGGGGTTGACCACAAAAAGTTTCTCATGAAGTGGGAGACAAATGAGTAACTCGGAGACCAGTCTGATTTGTTGAGGATTCCATCATCCCTGTGGACCTGGAAACTCCATGTTCCAGGTAAGGGAGGAGACATTGAGATAGGAGGAAAAACATGGGAAAGATGTAAAGGGTTAGGGAGCCAAAAGAATTTAAAGGGCACATTGCCACAATGAAATTGCTAAGAGGCATCCTACTGATAGGAGGTAAAGGAGTGCCGGGAGAAATCTTCCTATAATGTGACACTGCTCTGGGGCAGCACTGGCCAATCCTGTAGCAAGTAAAAGTTAGGGACCCGGGGTGGCATGTTCCACAATGGCAAACCTCTGATAGCAGGTTGGGACCAGTCTTGGAGTAGCTCATGTGCAAAGGACGTGAAGTGGGCCTGCAAGAGTGAGAGGGTAATCGGCGGGGGAAAGATCATCTTTATTCTAGGGTTGGGGAAAGAATGGAGGTCCTAGAGATTTTTAATTTCGTGAGTCCTAAAATGGAAGAAGTGTGAGGAGTTGTTGGGTTGGGGGTTGAGCAGGGGGAACCCTCTGGCTTGGTATTAACAGATTCTTTGGGTAAAGTCTCAGGTGCTGGTTTTACCAAGGATAAGTGATACCAAGGGGCCTTTCTTAGTATTTTAACTGCTGTGGGTGTGGCGAGAAGTCCTGTATAAGGCCCTTCCCAACATGGCGAGAAAAGCTTTGGGATTCAGGTTTTAATATACACTTGCTGTCCCTGGCTCAGTTTAAAGTCTGAGGGGAAGGGATGTGGTAATAGTAAGTTATCCTGTTCCCAAAGAAGATTCCTAATGAGCAGAAGAGTCGGGAGATACTGGCCTCAAGGCGATGAGCTGGAAGGGAGAGGTGTGAGAGTGAAGGGCCTACTGCACATAAGTTCAAGGGGGCTGAGGCTTGTGGGCTTGCAGGGGACAGCCCATAGGTGGGTGAGTGACCAGTGGGTAAGCCAAAGTGAGGGATGATTTCTGAGGTGAGAGCATGCGTTACTGCTGTAGCATCCTCTGAAGTGCAGGAAAAAGCCTCAATCCAACCTGAAAAGGTATCTACTGTTGTTAGAAGATAGCGTGTCCTTTTGTAGGGAGAGTAATATAAGGGCTGGAAAAGGCATAGTAGGGGTTCATAGACTATATGAACTGAATTATGGAAATCTAAAGGGATTTGCTCAGCTGTGTAGTAGGGAGGACATAGTGACCAGAGAGAGTATACCAGTTGTCCTTTCTCTGTGCCCCCAACTGTTGGAGGTCTTGTATTTCTTGGGGCGTGTATTGGGATAAGGTCATAGAGGCCATGAGAAGTACCTGAGCAGGAGAGGAAGAGTGGGGGCCTGGTGATTGAGCAGCCTGTTTTGTAGATCTGCCAGTTTGTTTTCCTGGGCTATTGGGTCATTGGAGGTTTGGTGTCCTCTGCAGTGTATAACCCCAACCTCCTTTGGGAGTTGTGCTGCCTCAATAGCTTGTGTTAGATTTACTATGGCACAACCCACCTGGGGGGCCAGGAGTGGAGGTGGTGCTCCCATCTATGAACTGTGTAATGGGATGCAGAGAGATGTGTGGAAAGGGATTGAGAAAGAGGTCTAAAGCCTCCATGCAGTTGTGTTCTAAGGGTCGTGAGTGTTTTGGGATGATAGTGGCTGGATATAAGGGAGGGCAAGGTTTAAAGGAGAACTGGGAGTTTTCAATGAAAGTAAGGTGAATAAGTTGTAGGTAGGAATTGGGGAGAATTGACTTGGCCTTATGGCTGAGAAGGTCTTGATTGTTTGTTGTTTAAAAGTTAGTTTAGAGCTTTCTTTGCTAGAAGGGCAGCTGCCACCAAGGCCCATAAACAGGGGCCCATTCTTGAGATGTGGCATCTAGTTGTTTAGAGAGGTATGCAACTGGGGAGAAAATATCTTCTGCCTCTTGTACCAAAACCCCGACTGCCAATGTTTAGTCTTTGGTGACATATAGGATAAAAGAATTAGATACATTTGAGAGAGATAGAGCTGGGGCTGTGAGGAGAGCAGCTTTTAATCACTGGAATGGAGAATGAATGGGCTTTGTGGGATCTAAAGGAATGGCAGGATCCCCTTTGGCTGCCCCATAAAGTGGTTTTGCTAGCACGCCAAAGTTAGGAATCCATAGGCAAAGATACCCTGCAAGCCCCAAGAAAGAAAGGATGTCAGCCTTTGTGGTAGGAGTAGGGAGTTCAGAAATTAAACTCTTGCAATCCACTGTTATTTCTCTGGTGTTGGGGGTGAGGTGGACTCCCAAATAGGTAACAGAAGGGGAAGAAATTGGGGCCTTGTTGGGGAACACTTGATATCCCCTAGAGGCTAAGAAATTAAGGAGAGCAACAGTGTGGGCCTGTGAATCCTCATAGGAGGGGCTACAAAGGAGGAGGTCACTCACATATTGTATTAAAGTGCTAGACATTGGCGGAACTTCAGATAAGTCCTTAGCTAAGGCCTGGCTGGAAAGTGGGGGCTATCCTAAAACCCCTGAGGTAGTACTGTCCCTGTAAGTTGTTGGGAATGGTGTGTGTCAGGATTAGTCCTGTACTAAATGGTATGAGCCATTAGGCTTTATAACTGGAAGGATGGTATATTAAAAGGTGAGTGGGTAGGCTGTGAGAGATGAGAAGAAAGGAGTTCGTGTATGATGGGTTATAAGTCTATTAGGTGTTTCTTAGTGATGGGTTACTGTGGGACATTAGGGAACAAAGAGGGATTCAGCAATTTAACAAGGATAGGGGATTGGTGCATAGTAATGGAGGGAGAAGAAGTGTCCCATACTAGGGATTAACTTGTCCAAGGGGGAGGGGGAGGTGGAAGCCTCAGGGGTCAGGTCTGGGGCAGCCTGTAACAGGAGTATTGCAGCTGGAGTTAAAGTGTTTAGGGTAAGGGTAGCTTTGAGTTTGGAAAGAATGCCCCATCCCAGTAAGGGGGCTGGGCATTGAGGCACTATTAAGAATTTGTGTGTGAATTGGGTGTGATGTAGGGTGCAGGAAAGGGTTTGCGTGGTCTGTGGGTGGTATTCTGATCCTGTGACCTTTGGCAGGTCCGGGAAGAACAGCCAAGGGCCAATCACCCCAAGAGAGAGGGGATGGTCCACAACGTCAGACAAAACCCTTCCTGGGTTTCGGCACCACAATGAAAGAAAGTGAGTCGAGATCCTGGGTACTGTTCAAGCTTCATTAAAGAAAGAAATCTCTCAGGCTGTACTCAAAATGGAGGACAGCCAGGGGCTGCCTTGAAAATGGAGGACAGCTGCAACAATGGGTTTGTGAAGGTTTATATTAGCTTTTGGGCATGAAATTTACAGGGGGAGGGACCATTAGGTTGATGTAAGTGGGTGGAGAACTGCGCCGATGCAGAAGCAGAAGCCAGAAAGTCGTTTCTAAGTCAAGAGGCTTCTCCTAAAGGGAAGGGGAGGGAGACGGGGCTTGGTGCTGGAGTGGAAGATGGGGCAGGCGGCTATTTTGTGCTGGTGCCTATTTTGTGCACAACAGCGCCAGCCATGTCCAAAATCCATGACGGAAATTTATTGATTCCTGGCTCTTACTTATACAATGTACGTTGGCAACAAAAATATTCCGAAAGTATTATCTGTTTTTGAGCTCAAAACGAGGCCACAAAAGAGAAATGCATTAAACATCTTACCTTCATTCTTTCATCCTGAGACTAACATTGAGACACACATCTTATAGTTATGGGGATTGAATAAGCATGAAGAGGTTTTGTATCTTTGTATTAAGGTACTTAATACAATTGTTATATGTCTGAGATTATTTGAATTTAATATTCTATATCTCAATTACTTGAAAATTGAACTTTTACTATAAGGGCTTTTGAATTATCATGCTAATTGGCAGATTTATTTGAATAGAATAGGAAACATTATACTTAGTATAGACATTTCTTTAATCACTAAGAAAAATCATATTTTCTAAATATTAAAAGTTGTAAATATATTGACCAACTTTTTGCTATATAATTCTTTTCTTTTGAAAAAGGAATCATAATGATTTACTTGTTATCTAGTGAATCCAGAGTGCAACTCAGGTTTAAAGCCCTTTCAACGTGTGCAAAGGGCATACTGGCTTAGGAGTTATAAAACTCCTTAAAATTAGCCACAATGACTAGGCACTGCTCTCTGTAAACTTCTTGAGGGATGAATCAATGTTTGGATTTTCTTTCCAATATTCCAGCATTTTTTAACAGAAGTTTTTATGTCTTCAAAGTATGATTTCATGTTGGACTTTGTGAAAAACAAAAATGTTCACAAAATTTGGTAGGTTTGTAAATATTAATTTGTAGAGGGATAGGATAATAGGTCCAAAGCTTTTATCAGATTATCGAAAGGGATCATGTGCATAAAATTTGTAAAATAATTTTAATAATAGTTTCTTTCTTTTGTTGTTAAAAATGAGGTAAACTGGAATAAATGACCTAAAGCCAACATTGAGAGTAGAGATACAATGTTATGGCATGTTAGGGTTTAGAGGTTTGAAAGGAGCATTTAAATAAATATTTTATATAATTTGGATGTTATGAACTTGAGGTTGGCTAATATTTAGAAAAATGAAGGGATGGGTAGTCTGGTTTAAGAGAAGAACTTGAACACATATGGAGTGTATTTTAGACACAATAATTTTTTATTTGTTCCTAGTTTTTTTTTTTTTTTTTCTTTTTTGTGGCTGGCTGGTACAGGGATCCAAACGCATAACCTTAGTATTATACGGCTGCTCTCTAACCAACTGAGCCAACCCCTGAAAAAGCAGACCCAGCCCCCTACTTCTAAGTATAAGAAAGGGTGTGATGCAGAGAACATTTAACAGGCAGCTTGGAGCCAGATCTATGAATTTAATAATTTAAATAATGGAGAAACACTGAAAGTGTTTTAGAATGGCAATAATTTGATTAAAAACACGGAAAGCATTTTATAATGGCAATAACGTGATTAAAAATCTATGCTTATGGGATTTGCCTGATAATTTTAGAAATGAGAGGGTTTTTTATTGAAATTAACTGATTATACATAGTTGTGGGGTATGTAGAATTGAATATCAATACCTGTGTACAATGCTGATGATCAAATCAGGATAATTAACCCATTCATCATAACAGAACATAATCATTCTTTGTGTCCATTAACCAATTTCTTTCTAACCTCCCTCCTCCTTCCCTTTTCCAACCTCTAGTAACCATAGTTCTGTTCTCTCCTTCTGAAAGTTCAACAGACTTATGTGATTCTCCTTCCTTCCTTTTATTTGTTTTTTAGCTTTCACTTACGAGTGAGGACATGCAGTGTTTCTCTTTCTGTGCCTGGCTTATTTCACTTAATATAATTTTCTCCAAGCTCATCCAAGCTGCTCCAAATGGCAGAATTTCATTCTTTTTTATAGCTGAGTAATGTTCCATTCTGTATATGTGCCACATTTTCCTTATCCAGTCATCTGTCAGTGGACATTTAAGTGGGTTCCATATCTTGGTTATTGCAATAGAGCTACATAGTAAACATGGGAGTGCAAGTATCCCTTTGACATGGTGATTTTCATTCCTTTGGGTTTATACACAGAAGTGGGATTGCTGGATTGTATGGTAGTTCTATCTGTAGTTGAGAAATGAGAGCTTTTGAACCATAGAAATTAATTGGAGTGCTCTTGAAAGGATCCAGATAAACACTAATAAAAGTGGAACTTGTGGAAATAGAGAGGTGCAAATTATTATAGAAATTTCAAGAAAAGGAATTCTTACCAGACTGGGTGAGAAAAGAAGAAATAGGAATGTGAACTGGAACCTACTGAATATTCAGTTCCATGTTGTTTGTTTCAAGAGTATTTAAACAGGGTTTAACTCACTAAATGGTAAAAATGAGCTCATGAGCAAAATGGTAACTCCATGCACATGTAGATGCTGACATTGTTAAGTGAACATTCAGTGTAAATGAGAAGTTACTGATCCAATATATCATTTATTCAAGAATTTAAAATAATTGGGTTCTACATCTGTTGGTAAAACATAGAAGTAAATGCTAGGAATGCCATGTTATCTCTGCAAGCAAAATATTTACATTTCAAGTTAATAATGCGGAGCACACTGTTCTCTCTGATGGGAACTTGTGTCTATTTATTGTAATTATAAACTCTTTGCTTGAACCTCTTGAAAACAAAATCCTGTATCTCATTTGCATAGATCCACCACTAGGAAAGAAAATTTTAAGAGCATACACAGATTTTCTACAACTAACTAAGAAAATGTTCTCAATTGACTTCCGTTACGAAAAGGACTGTTTCTCTTTTAAGTTATCGAATGTAAAGCAATAAGAGCATACACAGATTTTCTACAACTAACTAAGAAAATGTTCTCAATTGACTTCCGTTACAAAAAGGACTGTTTCTCTTTTAAGTTATCGAATATAAAGCACTAAGTCAAGATCCTGGCACTATTAAAGGCATTAGTCAATTTTAGAAAAAGAAGAGAACTAAATTAAGCTGGTGCAGAACAGGAACAAATGCAAGTATTATATAAAGTATTATAAGACCTCTTTCTCTAGCCATTGTGTGTGTGTGTGTGTGTGTACATTTTGTGGCTGGCCAGTAAGGGGATCCAAACCTTTGAGCTTGTTATAACACCATCCTCTAACCAGCCGAGCTAACCAGTCAGCCCTTCTAGCCATTATATCTGAAAAGGTGAAAGAGTTTAAGATATTTATCACCTATACCCATCTCTATAAGAAGTAGCAATTGTATAAGCAAAATTTAAAAAAAAAGTAATACCTGGAACTCCAGATATACTTAATTAAATTTTGATGGTAAGAAAATCAGATGTTAGTATTTAAAAGAAAGTTAATCATTTAATGAATTATTTGTTAACCTGAGTTAACTTGGCTTTTGTGGGAGCTACAAGTGTTCTTTAACCACCTTTTCATGATCTGTGAAGTCAGAGTGTTGGCTGATTATCCCTAAGACCTGCCTGAGTTCTAATAATATTGGATTTTAAAGAATGGAAAGAAGAGCTACATAACATAAGTTTATGTGTGAGAATAAGCATCTACAGTCT
>NW_007728811.1:199662-210079 GCF_000696425.1 Galeopterus variegatus
AAAGGTGAAAGAGTTTAAGATATTTATCACCTATACCCATCTCTATAAGAAGTAGCAATTGTATAAGCAAAATTTAAAAAAAAAAGTAATACCTGGAACTCCAGATATACTTAATTAAATTTTGATGGTAAGAAAATCAGATGTAAGTATTTAAAAGAAAGTTAATCATTTAATGAATTATTTGTTAACCTGAGTTAACTTGGCTTTTGTGGGAGCTACAAGTGTTCTTTAACCACCTTTTCATGATCTGTGAAGTCAGAGTGTTGGCTGATTATCCCTAAGACCTGCCTGAGTTCTAATAATATTGGATTTTAAAGAATGGAAAGAAGAGCTACATAACATAAGTTTACGTGTGAGAATAAGCATCTACAGTCTGTATAGAGAAAAGAAAACTGTTCTGGTGTTGAAACCTAAAGTGGACAGATCAAGACAAGAATGAAAGAAAACAGCAATAGAAGGTTATATCACATTTTTGGTTTCATACAGTGACCAGGGGAAATGTTGTCACTGGAGTAAAAGTAATGTTGACAGAGGGTCAAACAGGGTTGAGAATACTCAGCCTTGTGGCTGGAGGAACTTGAGACTGGCTCTGTCTTCTCTGCTAACATTGCAAGTCCTGTGACCTCTGTACTTGAGGCTATAGTTTTATTCAGGGAGAGGGATTTAGACTCATAATTATATATTTGCCTTGTGAAAGAAAAATTTTTCTGACCATTGTTAAAATGGTAAGGAAGATTTTGCTCATGACTGTTGCAATAGGGGTCAAAACTATTGCAGCAGGGGAGAGAGATTGGCCTCAACAGTGAATACAGCAAAGACAGCCAGGGATTTATAGCCAACAAGCAGAGTGAGGGGGTCAGTGGATAGAAAATTACTAAGAAGAGACATCAAGCTAGGGGGATTCTAGCTAACTTGCCTAACAGGATCCTTGCTTAAGACAGGCTAAAGACTTACATTTCAAAGGTAGGGGATGAGGAACTTGATCAGATATTGAGGATAAGGAAGATTCTCTCTAAACTGATTTATCAGGATTCTTGCTAATCCTGGGCTAAGCAGACAGAGGACAGGGTCAAAGGATGAAGCCTAGTCAAAAAGAGGGCTCAGAGAAGCTTGTCTAGTGTTCGGTCAAGGAGAGAGTCTTTGTTATTCATGAATGTATCCAGTCACTTTATTTTACAAATGAAATTGCTTCTAAAAATTGTCCCAAGGATTGGCTACATAATTTGTGGTCTCAGCACAAAATGAAAATCCAGGACTCCCTGTTCAAAAGTTAAAAATCTCTAGACAGCAACAGAGGAACATTAAACCAAGTGATGGGCTCTCCTAAGCACAGCACCCTGTTAACTCCAAAGGTTGCCTGGCCATGAAACTGGTCTGGATCCCACCTACTTAAGAGAAGAACTATGGCTTACATATCTACCAAAGTCCTGAATAAATGTGTTGAAATGGAAACCCAGCAGGTTTAAGTGACTTTGTGAGGGTCACTCAGCATTCCAACGATCGCAAATTAGGTTTACAAATGAGGTGGTCAGACGTGGTGGGCTTTCTAACCCATCATTCTGTCCTCTGTAGAGGGGGCCTCTGTTCAGTAGGAATCCAGATCTAGATTTAGCTGTAGCACTTTCTGTCTGTGGCAGGAAATAAATGAATGTGAAAGGGAAAGACATTTATATTGGAGGAAACAAAGATGTTGTTTGTTAATTCCTCCCCACTTTTAGATTAAATAATTATTTAGGTTCTATTTGTTCACCTGGTATTTATCTAGAAAATACTACACATCATTTCTGTCAAACAAATATTTTTCCTACTGACCTTGGATTGAGATATTTTGACCTCTTTTTTTTTTTTTGAGAAAGTTAGAGATTGAATACATTCCTGAAAGATTTCCTACTTGAGCTTTGAGTTATACCTGAAGATGGTACAATAGAATATGCACATAGCTGATCATTTTGATAAACTTCAAATCACAGACAGATTTTGCATCAATAATAAGAAATTAACATTTTTATAATTAGGTAAGCAAGGAGTGGGATTAGGAATACCCTCTTTTTTCTTTTTTTTCCATAAAATCATTAATATACATTCTTATGGAAGTATAACTAAATTGAACTATGCCAATTCTTAATCTTTTAAAATAACTGTAGGAATTAGCATTATAGGGTAGAACAAAGGTGGGCATGGAAATATAAAGAACTGTATTTATTATTTTTTATGACCACTTAACAGGTAAGGTTTGTGAACATTAAATACCTCACTTATAAAAAAAAGTAAACACTATCATATCTTTCCACATTTTACAGGGTTGCTATGAAGGCCAAATGCATTTACATTATAACACCTTTAAAATCTATAATGTAATATATATTACTTTAAATAGCATAGTGAAAATTATTTTACACAGTTTTACAAAAGCTGAATTTGCTTAAGAATCTTTTAAATTTAGGAAGTCTAAGAAGCATAATTATGAAAAGGAGTTCTGCACAAAATATTGCTGTTATTGTAGGAAAAAAAGCCATTTTTTCCAGAATATTCTCAAATGTTTTATACAGACAACACCAAAAAGAATTAAATTCTAATTTCCATAACTGAGTATAAATGTAAACCTATTTCATATCATAAAACTGATTTCCTTTAAATAAAAAAACATTTTGGCTGCATATATATGAATGAACATTCTTAAAACAATATGTTTAACTGGGTGTTTTTAAATGATAAATTGAATGACAGATATAGAAACAATAAAACTCATTTTTTGTATGCAATGTCAGTTTATATTTTATATTGTATTCCTGCATCTTCCAGAATCAGTAGAAAAGCTGTTAAATCTGTTTATGACAGTTAAAACTATCAATTTTTTATCCCTACATTTTCATAAAGGGCTAACATGTTTTTATATTTTTATATGTAGTTATAATTTAGCATGTACGTGAAAGACTATTTCCCTTTTTGAAGATATTTTAGATGGTTGAGTGTTTCTACAACAAGGCATTGCAGAGGTGTACTGGCCCTTTAATGCTCTGTTTCTGTTGTCATGGAAATAAGATTTTCAAGTAGGTTTATCTGCCGTGCTTTGCTTTTTATAGACTCCCTATCACTTTAAGTTGGTTTTAGATAAGCATCCTTATCCTTCAAATAAAAACACCAATCCTTATTTTACCCTCTTTTTCAATGTTTTTTTCAACAGGATTTCTTAAAACCCAGAGGGGTGGGGACGTTCCAGGAGTTTACGTTTTATATAGATCCTTAGCTCCTGTCTCTAGAAACAAAGATTTTTTTGGAAAAAAAGAAGTATAATGGGGAAAAAAACCAACAAGATACAATTCCACTTTCAAGCTTTTAAGATGTATATTACTCTCAAATTGTTATTAGTTGTATAATTATAACTTATATACTAAAAAATTTTGAAATATGTTACGTAACTACTCATTTTGCTTATTCAAATTCCAAACCTTAGCCTACATTTTCCTTCATGATTGAGCAACCTCTGATTTCTAGAATTAATTTCTACAGAGAGACTGGTTGGGTTATGTTATGTTACTAATGAATTATGTGACTTTGGCAAATTATCTCAACTATCTCCTTTTCAGTTTCCCTATCTGTAAAATGGAAATAATATCAGTTATTTTCTTAATTAAATATGTCACTCTGTGTTAAAGCACTTAGAAGAGTAATTTGAGCCACATGGGTGCTCACTTAGTGTTGATTTTTCTATTTTTATCTTTTACTGTTCTCTACCACTTACCTGTTTATTCTTCAAACACATAAAACATTTTTCTGCCACATGACTTTGGTTTTTAGACTGTTGGGTTATCACTGACATCTTCTCTTCTCTCTCACAAATCTGATTCTTTACTTCCTTGTCACTTACACAATTTGGAAATTTTATATTTATTTTATCAGTAATCGATTCTGTCCTCCTCTGAAGCTTGGATGATAGTATGATGTTTATTTCAATTTTTCCATGAGGGAAATAAAATAATTTCAGATTGAATGGTAAAATTCTCATGAATAGTTTAAGAATAGGTTGACCTTTTTTCTCCCAACCACTTTTCTTGGATGGAAAATACAAGTAGAATTGATGATGTAAGTCATTATTAGAAAAGTGACAGAGAGAGAGAGAGAGTGTGTGTGTGTGTGTGTACAATTTAATTAATACCTATTAAATAGATATTCTTTGCAAGGAGCTATGCTAAGTGATTTGCAGAAATAAAGAACACAGGAATCTGGTGTTTGGCCTCAATACAAATGATCCTTTACTTAAAAGCAGGTTTTACCCAAAAGTTGTACCATCACCATGTGTTGGTCATAGGTTGAAAGGCATCCTTTTATGAGCTATGCTAAGTGATTTGCAGAAATAAAGAACACAGGAATCTGGTGTTTGGCCTCAATACAAATGATCCTTTACTTAAAAGCAGGTTTTACCCAAAAGTTGTACCATCACCATGTGTTGGTCATAGGTTGAAAGGCATCCTTTTATTTTGCATAATTTCATATGTAACAAAGTTCTGAAGTTGCAAATGCATGATAGAGATTTCTGAATTTATAATCTAGCCACAAAGATAGACAAGGACACAAATGACTATCCAGTGAATGCTAAATAAATCAATGACAAGGAAGAGATATCGATTCTTACATCCTCAAACAAGTTCTCTGAGCTATTATTGTCCTTATCTCATTTGATAGCAACTTCCTTTCTGTGTTCATGCTGAACACCCCGGTGCCATTATTAACTCCTCTTTCTCACACACTCTACCAGCAGGCTCTTAGGAAATTCTGTCAGTATGAACTTCAAAATATTTGCAGAATTTGAGCATCTTGCTCTATTTTGGTTCGATCCATCATCCTCTCCTGGGTTACTGCAGTACCTCCCTGCTTCTGCTCTTGCTCTCTACAGTTTATTCTCAACACAGCACACTGGATATTAGTTTCTTATGGCTTAGAACAATGCAAATTAGCACAAATGTGTTGCTTTGCCTCCCATGGATTTGTCACCCCTTTTCCCCTGGGTGATGGGGCCACTGAAGATTACTCAAAGCCCATCTCTTCTGAGCAGTGAGAAACCCTGAAAAGGGGTTAATCTCCTGGAACCCTCAAGATAGAGGCTTTCCTTCCATTTGGGAAATTAACCATGAACTGGGGTTCTCTTCCTGCATTTATTCTCCAGACCAGGAAGTTTCAGGAAGAAAACATAGGTGGGTTTTTTCTAAGTACAGTTTAACAAGTTTAACAATAGACATTCCATAATGCAATTTTCAAGAAGTTAAGTTGGTCCACCAATAAAAGCTTGATCTTAGCCAACATTCTCTTCTTACAGCAATTTCCCAGTATCTTTACATATCAATCAGTAACGTGTCTGTCTTTGAGCCAGCAACCTTGCAGTGTTACAATTCTTTATCTTACAAGAGACTGTATAGCCTGGGGAAAATTTCCTGTCCTTTGTAAGGTCAATATTTGGAACTGCAAGGCTTTGGAAAACCAGGCCCTGTGAAGTACAATTGTTTTATGCATACTTCACACAAATGTGGTATCTTAAAGCAATGCAAATTTATTATCTTACTTTTCTGGAGGCCAGAAATCTGAAGTGGGTCTCACTCAGACAAAATCAAGGTGTAGTTAAGGTAGTTCCTTCTGGAGGCTCTAGAAGAAAATATGTTCCCTTCCTACTTTCTAGAAGTTATCTGCATTCCTTGCCTCACTGACCCTTCCTTCATCTTCCAAACCATTAGTGTGACATTTTTGTTTCTCTTTCTCTCTTTCACCTTAGCTTCTGTTGTCACATGTCTTTCTCTGACTCTGGCGCAACTGTCTCTCTCTGATGAAGTTTCTTATGATTATATAGAATCCACCTAGATATCCCAGGATAATCTTACCATTTCAAGATCCTTAACTTATTCACATCTGCAAAATCTCTTTTGCTATGTGAATGAATGTGTTCACAAGATCTAGGGATTAGGACATGAACATCTTGGGGGAGCTATTGTTCTTCCTCCTACCTGATATTCCTGTTCAAAGTAGAAAAAATCATGTCAGTTCTCAGCTTAAAATATTCTAATATTTCTAATTGCATTTTCAACAACAGCCAAAATTCTTACATGATCTACAAAACTGTATGGAAGATGCCCCACTGTCTCTCTGACATCATTTTCTACTCTTACCTTTATCCTTTTGCTCAAGCTATGCTGATGTCCTTGCTGTTTTGGGGGCATGTTCCAGCACACTTCTGCCTTCAGACTTTTGTACTGTCTCTTTTTTTCTGCCTGGAATCCTCTTCTTCTAAATACTGGCATGACTGGCTTATGCACTTCTTCCAACTCTTACTTAAACTCACATTCTCAGTGCTGCCTTCCCTGGCCAGCCTGTCTGAAAATTCTATACATTTGCCTGGAAATTTCATATTTCTCCTCTATTTTTTTGTGTTTATCTCCTTACAACTTACTACTGTGTATCATACAATATGGTTGATTTATTAAAACTTTTTCTTGTTTGGGTTTTGAATGTAAGCTCCAAGAGGGTAGAGATTTTATCCTTTTTCTTTACTTTTCACTCTCCATTACCTAAAAAAAATTCTGGAACATAGTGTATCTCAAAACATATTAATTGAAGGAAAGAATGAACTCATGGAATGGGGCCTAGGGAGCAGAAGTAAATGGAACTAAGCTTGAAGAATAATTAGGCTTATTGTATGTAGAGAAGTATTTTCCAGGGTAAGATAGGACCATGAATAAAAACACAAAGGGCATAGAGTTTTCAGGGACTATCAATAATGGAACATAATTAATTAAATAATGGCAGAGAAAATCAGCTATTCACCAAAGATTTATGTTTCCCCTTTATAATGTGGAGCTACTGCTAGGAAGTGGCTGCCCAGCTAGGGACTACATTTCCCAGCACCTTACAGTTGGATATACCCTTGTGATAGAGTTCTAGCCAATTAAATGTCAGTGGAATCAAGGGCATCCCTTCCAGGCCAAACATATAAAAAGTTCCTATGTTCTGCAGCTTTATGCTCTTTTCTCTTTCTGGCTTTTAGGATGGGGTACAACTCCCAGGGTAACAGTAGAAGCTAAATGTTGAAGTAATATACACATTATGTAGGAATGGGGTTCAAGTTTCTAGTACTAAATAAATTTAGAAAGTTAGTTGTAACTGTGGAGAATACTACCACTTATAAAGCAAATGTATTTCACAGGGCCTAGTTTGCAAAGCCCTGTAGTTTCAAGTATAACCTAACCTTTAAAATTACATATAGAAATGTTAAGTTTACAAAAGACAGGAAACTTTCCCCAGGCTAAAGTCTCTGTTGCTGGCTCAAGGACAGATGCCCTTGGAGCAGGTTAGCCTACTGATTGATAAAAAAGTTGCTTTATGGTCATGTAAAAATACTGAGGAAACTGCTGTAGGAAAAGGCAGTATTTGCTAAGAACAAGTTTCTGTTGGTGGATCAACCTAACCTTTTGCAAATTGCATTATGGAATGTTACTTTGTTATTTCACTGATGTTACCAGCTTCTATTATTAAACTATACTTAGCCATAACTCCACTTATATTCCTTTTCTGTAACTTTTTGGCCTGGAGAATAAATACTGAGACAGAACCCCAGTCCAGGGTTAATTTCCTAAAGGAGGAATGCCTCTCTCTTAAGGGTTCCAGGAAATTAACCCCTTCAGGGTATCTCACTGCTCAGAAGAAATGGGCTTTGAGTATTCCTTTTTGCATCTCTTTCACCCTGTGTGAGGCAAAGCAACACTAACTAAATAACTGGAAAGTTAGTAAAATTAAAAATAAGTTTGTATAACAAAATCAATAATTACATGAAAATTAGCACAGATGATCAGAAGGAAAAGCAATAAATTCATCTAGTTTCTGTTAGTATCTTTTATATATTCTTTGATACTTACATATCTTTCTCTCTTTGCTGTGAGGATAGGTTTAAACAGTATTTATTTTGTAATATTTTTATGTGTCAACACTTCTCTACTTGATAAATGCTCTGCAGTCCCTACTTTTTAAATGCACTCAAATATAGCTCACATATATATGTTACTCATATATATATAACTCATATACATAACTCATACACATATAAAATCATGTTACACACAACTCATATATATATTACATATATATATGTTACAGACCAAAAAAGTTCAAAAAGTTTGGACCAGCCCTCAGGAGAGTGCGGCGCTGGTAGCACTGAGGCCGTGGGTTCGGATCCTGTATAGGGATGGCTGGTACACTCACTGGCTGAGTGTGGTGCGCTCACTGGCTGAGCGTGGTGCAGACAACACCGTGCCCAGGGTTGCAATCCCCTTACTGGTCAGAAAAAAAAAAAAAAAAAGTTCTAAAACTTAAAAAGTTCATGGAGAAATGTAATTAAAAGCTAATGCAAATCTTTCCATGAACTTTTTGAAGTACCCTCATATAGTTATGTGCCACATAATGACATTTCAGTCCATGCTAGACTGAATATAGGATGGTGGCTAAATCATACAGCCTAGGTGTGTAGGAGGTTATAACATCAAGGTTTGTGTTCATATACACTCTATGATGTTGATACAACCATGAAATCACCTAATGATGCATATACATAAACAAACATGCACATACGCACATACACTAGATCTTTGTGTGTCTAAGGACATGCTGAAAGGAGTTGAAGTACCATACTAGGAATTAACATTGGTCTTCTTGGCAATATAGTGGAGATTGGAAATTGAAATGGATAAGAATGGAGAAGATTATTAACTTGTATGCTGCTCTATTCTTCTCTCTCTTCGAGAGAGACATATGATGCAAGATTCATCAGAGCTACAGCAAAATGAAGGGATGTGTTTTTGTTTTCTAGTAGTATAGATGGTAATAATAATTCTGAGATCTAGTGTACCTATTATTTTTACGATTCAGGCTCTGTCAGCTGTTGTCAGTGTAAACTTATGAACAGTATTTTTAATTAATTAATTTGTTTATTTTAATTCTAGTTAAGGGAAGCGTGCACAGGTGAGACAATGCTGATAGTTTAATCCATTCCATTCAGGCTTAGAAATCTTAGAGAGACATTGTGTACATAAACAATGTGAGTTTACAGTACATTTTCAATACAAAAGGAGTAAAGAAGGGAAAAACAGTCTGTGAAGGGCAGAAACAAAAACCAATTGTGAATATGCTAGCAGACTGCAGCTTTGAGTAGGAGTGCTGAGAATTCTGCACCCTTTCTCACTTTTTAAAAGATTTTGTAACCACCCTAGCAAACAAACAATCCAAAAATAAAATGAACTAAAAAAAGCAGTTGAATAATTCTAAGGTATGGTGGAGTCTTTTGTCCTTTTATCAACGCGTGTGCTTGCCCTTCCCCCAGGCTGGGCTGGAAGCCAGAACTGAGGTGTGGGACATTCTATAGCAGATCACTTTGCTTTCTGAAAGCCAGGCCATCATTTTCAGATTAAAGGCTTGACAAATAAATAGTTGAGTAAATCTTAACACATATCTGGTTTGGGTAGTCAAGAGCCTCTTTGGCAGCACTAAGTCTCTGAAGTTGCTGTAGGTGTTAATCGCTCATTTACCTAGTAGAGTAGCTACAAAAAGCTCAGTAGGAGTAGCTGTTCTGAAATACTCCAGCTCAGAGACTTGACATTACAGCATATAATAAGAGCCCTCTATTTTATATATACAGTATATTTATTTTAAATGGATGAAAGATATGGTCTCCAGAGACACTGCTTACTTTGAATCTGAACTCTGCCACTTACTAGCTATGTGATCTTCACATAATCACTTAAATCCTTTGTGCCTCAGCTTTGATGTGTAAAAAATGGGGATAATATTAGTATCTGAAAGAAAGTGAGCCGAGATGCTGGGTACCCATCGAGCTTTATTAAAGGAAAAGAATCTGCTGGGCTGCGCTCAAAGTGACGGGCAGCCCAAGGCTGCCCTCAAAATGGGGGACAGAACCAGGTGTGGGGGTGATAGAGCTTATATAGGGTTCCAAGGGTTGGCTGATACCATCAAGGTGGGGCATTATGCTAATGTGGAAGCTATGTGACCAGGGTAGAGAACTCCACCCCTGCAGAAGCAAAAGGGTTTCTGTTTAAGTCACGAGGCTTCTCGTAAAGGGAAGAGGGGAGGGGTTTGGTGCTGGAGTGGAAGATAAGGCCAGTGGTTATTTTGTGCTTATTGTGTGCACAATGGTGCCAGTCATGTCCAAAATCCATCAGTACCTACCTAATAGAGTTGTTGTGAAGATTAAGCGGGATGATGTATGTCGTGTTTTTAGAACAGTGCCTGGCACATACAAAGGGCTTAAGTAAACATTAGCTACTATGATTATCATCATTATTTTCATATATACTATGGGCTACACAGTTATAAAGTATAAATTAAGTTACTTTTGAATAGCACTTTCCTAGGAGTATTTATGTTT
>NW_007728811.1:210613-238403 GCF_000696425.1 Galeopterus variegatus
TGATGTATGTCGTGTTTTTAGAACAGTGCCTGGCACATACAAAGGGCTTAAGTAAACATTATCTACTATGATTATCATCATTATTTTCATATATACTATGGGCTACTCAGTTATAAAGTATAAATTAAGTTACTTTTGAATAGCACTTTCCTAGGAGTATTTATGTTTGTAACAAATGTGATGTAACAAACATGCCAATGTTTAACTCTCTAAAGTTCAGCTAAGATCGGACTCAGACTCACAGCCTCAATGCATGTTTGATGCTCAATAAAAATAAAAGACAGAGTGACTTTCATTGCTGTTGCTAGCTCATGGGTCCTAAATTCACGTGGCCAGCTCAGTGGTCACCACCCAGCTATAAATCTTTCTTGACCCTATGCCCCTACCTCTCTATACCCATGAGCATGAGCATTCTCTCTCTCTCTCTCTCTCTCTACTCCTCCTCTTTCTGCCTCAAAACAATAGCAGACTATCTGTTAGCCTCCAGAGAATGGACATCCACTTCATGCAGGGCTAACCACCATGTCTAGACACTGGGCTTAGTTTGACCTTCAATGCCCAGGTCATGGCAATTACAAGAAATTGATTGTTTAGTATCCAATGTTTAGATTAATATCTTTTAAATAAAATGATTTAGGGGATTATCCCAGTCCAAGCTAAATCTACCTTGTGCATGTTAGATTTGCATTCAGTTTTATAGTAACTTACATGCAGTGTTATAGCAACTAAATGCCCATATCCTGCATTTAGTTTTATAGTAACATCCTATATTCTCCAAGAATAATGACTAGGTTCTTATTATACATTTGTTACATAAAGGGCCCATCCTGGTAGTTTTTCTCAAATAATGTTGTCGAAGTCTCAACATACAAAAATTGAAAACTGCTAAAAACCATCTTCATTAATGAAATGCATCAGACCCACTTTCTATTTATTTTAGGTGTATAAAAAGCTTAACAATTTTTATAATTTTTACAATTTGAAATAATGTTTAATGCCAATATTAAATAAGAAATACTATTTTACACTCTTTCCACTTATACAAACTATATACTGTGTCATTAGAAGACAAAGTTTCATGTAATTGAAATTTACCTCGCAAATACTGACTACTCATGAACAATTTAAAGTACTTTCTTAAAATTCCTAATTCATGTTGATAATTCATAATCTCTACATGTTCTGCAATTCCTTTTGTAATTACTGTATTTGTTAGTTTTTAGCTTAGTGTATTTCAAAGGCTCATCCACAGATTGGGATTTAGAAATGTAACAGGGCCACAAAAGTACAAATTTTTGGTAGCAATTAAGCTAATTTTATTAACTCTAATTAAAAACTCTTAGCATGAGAAGATTAAAGAGCTTTTGTGATTNTAATTTTATTAACTCTAATTAAAAACTCTTAGCATGAGAAGATTAAAGAGCTTTTGTGATTAAAAAAAAAAAAACTCCCTCACAAAAACAGACATTTTATTTTGTTTGTAAACAGCAGAACCGCTCTGCAAAGAATAACAATTGTCTTGAAAGAACATAATGAAATTGTCACCTGCCTAGTTTTTTTCTATTTTAGAAACAACAAAAATAAAGTTCTAAGACATGACATTTCCAAAATATGCTCTCTACTAATCCTTGGAGACAATTTATAACATAAAAATCTCACATGCTCTCGGATATTTCAACGTGGTTTATTAACAGGCTCTAAGTACCATGCTTCCTATCCTGCCTAATAACAGTTAAGAGAATTCTAGTTTGTGGTCAAATTTGTTTAGGAAGGGGCCGGCCCGGTGGCGAACTCGGTAGAGGGCGGCGCTTGGGAGTGTGGTGGCGCTCCGGCCGAGGGTTCGGATCCCATATAGAGACCGGTCTGCTCACTGGTTGAGCATGGTGTGGACGCGACACCGAGAGTTGCGATCCCGTGATCCCGTTACCGGTCACGAAAAAAAGACAAAAAAGAAAAAAAAAATTTGTTTAGGAAGAATTATGGCATGAACAAGTACAGAATTGACCCAGGAATTGATAAACTGGATCAGTCCACCAGTTTATCAAATTGAATATACTGACCCTTGAAAAAATCAATATGCATCATTTTAGGGAGAAAAACCCTACCCTATTAATAGACGCTTGCAATAACATTATTTTCATGAAAGAAGATTACTTTATGAGTCAGGACAATATACAGTTGATTTAAAACCTAACATTTTGTGACCTGAGCCCTTTTCTTCTCTTTTCCTAAAAAGCTTATGGGAGAGTAAATTATTTGAACTGACACTACATTTGAGGTCAGAGAAAGGAGACTAATATTTACTGAGTGCTAACCAGGTCCGTGCCAAGATTTGTGCTGAATGCCCTTGATCCCCACTAAATCCCTGATGAATAGGTATTCTTTTTCTTCATTTACAAATGAGAAATAGAAACTTAAAGAGGTCATGGAGGCTGTTCAGGACCAGCAGACCTGGCATTGGAAACTCTGACTCCTTCCGGTACATCATGCTGACCTAACAAAGCTTAGAGAATGGCACAAAGGCTTCTGCAAATGAAAAATAATACAGCTACTTGTTCTCTACACCTGTTGAATAAATAGCTACTTGGTTTGCATCCTTTTTAGCCTACTTCACAGAAATAGCTTAGTGTTATAATTAAGAGCACAGGATTAAGAACCACACTGCCTGGATTCTAATCTCAGCTCTGTCTTTTCTGTCTCTGTGTTTCCATATCTGTAAAATGGGGATAATCATAGTGTATGCTCATGAGGTTATTTTGAGGATTAATGAGTAAAAGTATGGGCAAAAATACTAAGAACTGTGGCTGGCACAGTAAGTCCCAATTAAGTGTTTTGTATCCTTGTTCTGAATTGTATCAGGTGGACCAACGAGCTACTATCAATTTGTATTTTCTAGTGATACCGTAGTTGATGGTACTTTTAATACAGCATAATTCACTTCTTCCTATATAATAATGGTTACAATTACATTATTGTATATGGTTACTTTTCATACAGCATAATTCACTTCTTCCTATATAATAATGGTTACAATTACATTATTGTATATGGTTACTTTTCATACAGCATAATTCACTTCTTATTTAATAATGGTTACAATTATATCATTTTATATAAAATAGCACTTTATATTTTTCAAACAACGTTTTTATCTTTTAGCATCTGGAGAATTTACTTTTCTGAAGCCTCATTTTTCTTATATGTAAAATGGTGGTAATTATATGATACCTACCTCATGAGGATTTTAGACGGATAAAGTTAGATATGTAAAACAGTTCCCACAGTATCTAGAACTTAGTGTGATCACCTCAGGAAATCAGCATGGCAAGTATTTTTATTTATTTGTTTAATTTTAACATTTACTTGTACATATTTGGAGTACAGTGTGTTGTTTCAATGCATGTATATATTGCACAATGATTCACTTAAGATAGATACATAGTTTTGTATCCTCTAGTCCACCACTTCTCCTCCATCCAACTTGCCTCCCCTTCTGGCCTCTGGTAACCATTATTTTACTCTCTACTTCCATGAGAATCACTTTTTTTTTTTAGATTCCACACATGAGTGAGATCACACAGTATTTGTTTTTCTGTGCCTGACTTACTTCATTTAACATGGTGATTTCCATTTGCAACCATATTGCTGCACATGATAGGTTATCATTTCTTTTTAAAGCTGAATAGTATTCCATTGTGTACACATACCAGTGTTTATTTAACCCACTCATCCATTGATGGGCATTTGCATTGGTTCCATCTCTCAGCTATTGTGAATAGCTTTGTAATGAACAGGGGAGTGTCTTTTTGATATACTGACTTCATTTCCTTTGGGTATATACCTAGTAGTGGGATTGCTGGGTCATAAAGTAGATTTGGTTTTAGTTCTCTAAGGAACCTCCATATTGTTTTCCATAGTGACTGTATCAATTTACATTCCTACCAACAGTGTAGGAGGGTTTCCTTTTCTCTTCATCCTCACCAGCATTTATGATTTTCTGTCTTATTGATAATAGCCGATCACACAGTATTTGTTTTTCTGTGCCTGACTTACTTCATTTAACATGGTGATTTCCATTTCCAACCATATTGCTGCACATGATAGGTTATCATTTCTTTTTAAAGCTGAATAGTATTTCATTGTGTACACATACCAGTGTTTATTTAACCCACTCATCCATTGATGGGCATTTGCATTGGTTCCATCTCTCAGCTATTGTGAATAGCTTTGTAATGAACAGGGGAGTGTCTTTTTGATATACTGACTTCATTTCCTTTGGGTATATACCTAGTAGTGGGATTGCTGGGTCATAAAGTAGATTTGGTTTTAGTTCGCTAAGGAACCTCCATATTGTTTTCCACAGTGACTGTATCAATTTACATTCCTACCAGCAGTGTAGGAGGGTTTCCTTTTCTCTTCATCCTCACCAGCATTTATGATTTTCTGTCTTATTGATAATAGCAATTCTAACTAGGGAGCAGAGAAAGTATTAATAAATTCATTTTGTATTTGAGGAAACGGAGAAAGAACATCCTGGAATAAAGTCATATAAAGTCCTTAGCACGTAGCAGAGGAGCTGGAAGATTACTTGTTAATAAAGAAATAAATCAACATTAAAACTCATTTTTCTTCTCCAAAAGTCTAGTGATTTCTCCATTTTATCATACTGCCAATTCGACATAAGTGGAGATGGTTGTAACATGAGCTCATTAATAAGCAACTCAGTAAGCTCTGCTTTTTAAGCCGTGGGAAACTTGTTTTTGCTGACTTACAAAAGGTGTTTTACATTTCACTGCACAAATTGTACATTTTTGCATTTCCTCCTCTGTAATCTACACAGAGGAGTCTGGTTATTACCACCTGCTGCTACCACCCAGTTTTGTGTACTATTACTATCCTTGGTTTTATATACATCAATATTATGTCAATATATATGTCAATATCCTTTATGGAATGTAATCAGAAGTCAGGTAATGTTGAAACTCCTATATTAACAACTCAGAAATACTGAATGGCCACCTGACACATATATATAAAAAACTCTATTTTATAATGGAAAGTGTTATAGCTTTAGAGTCACACAGACCTGTGCCTCTATTCTGACCCTAATGCAGGACACACACACACATGCGTACATGCACACACACACGCGTGCGCGCGCACACACACACACACAGATATGAATTTCTGCATTAAGTAATATATTATGGTTTTCTAAGCCTCAGAATACAGATCAGTGGCAAATGGTTTTTGACATCAAGTTCAATAAGCCACTGTTTTTAAACTACAACTCTGAGAACTTTTTCAATTTGACTTGAAAATGTTCAACTTGATAAATGTTATGTTGTTTCACATCAAAACTATTACAAAAGACCTCATCTGGACAGAAAACACAGCATGTATGACCACTCTCTTTCATTGTCTTCCTTCGTTTCTAACAAATAATTAAATTCCATAGATGACCCTTTCATAGTAGAGATTTTTAGACCTATTTTTATGATTATGGCTATGGATAATTAAAAATTTAAATTATTGAGAACACAAGCTAAAGGAACCCCCCAAACAGTCTTTAATGTATCACTCTAATTTATTTTTGTTATTGCATATATCAGGACTTTATATTGTCTTTTTTTATATGTATTTATTTGGCTTCCTACCTCTTTTAGAGTGTAAATGCTGTGAGAATAGGGACTTATTATATGTTTTTATTGACATTCTTCAGAAGTTAGATTTATATCTGGGCAATGGTAAGCACTCAGTATATAGTTGATGAATTAATGAATGGAAGACTGTCCTTGGGCAAGATTTCTTTGGACATCTTATATTTCTTTTCAAATGAGTGATTATAGTTTGTGTTTGATACTTTGACTCCCTTGGAATATACTTTTGCTGTTAAGCTTTCTCCAGCCCAAGGTAGCCTGGTATGATTTTGTATAAAACCCTGGATTATGGGAACTTAACCTTCATCCTTTCTTTAAGAGAATGTTTTTTAAAATTTAAATTCATTTTAAATTTATGACAATTCAATTTATATTGAAAATTCTGTATGGGCTACACAAGATATACAATAAGAGATGCCTAGAAAAATACCTAGAAATTTATACTGGCGCCCTACTCACTCTGCTACAAGTATTAAGACTGTTAAATAAAGCCAACTTTTAAATATGTATTTGTATCACTTTACATCACTTACTTGCAGAAATTGATTAGTCAACACTTGTTTACTTTCCATTTACTGAGTCATTTATGTATTACAAACAATAAAATTTTGAGAAAATGTTATATTCAAATTTTTCTTCTTTGTAGCTATGGAACTTACGAAAATCATTCTCTAAATCTGTCTTATCACCTGTAAAATAGAAGTACCACTTACTCTCAGGATTTTGAATAATCAATAAGATAACATATGTGCCTAGCATACAGTGGGTACCATGCAAGTATTTTAAACATATGGTTGAACAAGAAGAGCTAAACCTGGTCCCTGAAAAGCTGGGGACTTCGAAATAGGTCTATTCCCAGTTTCACTTCATGAACAGTGAGGGACAAATGAGTGCAGTTCATGGTTTCTGCTGTCAATGACAGGCAGGGGACATGAATATCATACATACTGAAGTATTAAAAATGGAAAAAATATATGATTCTTGGCAAATATGAGCTGTAGACAAATTATATTGAAATTCAAGCAGTGAGATGGAGGAAGGAAGTAAATCACATCTATCTTAATATTTCCAATACTAGATGCTAAAAGCAGCTTTGCATTTTATCTAGGACACCTGCAGTGGGATGTTTACTGGTGACTCGAGCATACTGCTGAGAACCATAAAGAGCAGTTGTAAGTTGATGGATTGTGTGACTGATGCACAACTGGAGTGGAGTCAAGTGGTGTTCTGCAGGGTTCACTTGAAACTAACAGTGTGGAGCAAAGAAACTTTTAGGATGTAAATTATTTGTGGTGTTTGAAGGCTTGAGTGTGTCAATTTTCCTGGAGCCAGGATCTGGCCAAATATATGTCCAAAGAGACCATATGTTATTGCCAATAAAACTTTCTTGGGAAAATGCAGAAGTATTTTCTGGATGTTCCTGGTACATTCAGGACTTGGGTATATTTGTTCTCTCTTTAATTAATGAAAAATTGATCACAATCAAAGCCCTTTTGCTCAAGACTAACAACCCCCCCCATAGTCAATTGAATTATGTCCCCCCAAAACTCCCTGAAGCTTGAATTGTATCCCCCAAGTTTTATGTATTAGAAACTTAGCCCCCACTGTGACTTTTAAGAGGGTGGGAAATCCTATTATAGTAATTGAAAGGTGGAGCCTTGAAGAGGTGATTGGACTGTAGGACTGTGCTGTAGTGAATGGATTAAAAACGGTGGTCAGGGGCGTGGTTCTGAGGGCTTTAAAAGGAGAGGAGATTCTGTCTCCCTCTTGTTCTCTCTGCTTCCACCATCTTGCCGTGTGAGACCCCTGGGTCACTGTTGCCACCACCAGATGGACTTTGGACTTCCCAGCCTCAGAAACTGTAAGCAATAAATTGCGTTTTCTTTATAAAATACCCAGTTCCATGTATTTTGTTATAAGCAACATAAATGGACTAATACACCCCCATATAGCTCCAGATATCTAATTCACAGAAATGGAACAATGCATAGAATCACACATCCTGCTCAGTAGTAAGAAAGGAAGAGTCTTGATTCATTGCCCGTTGGGAGAAGCCCACTGTTCTCTGCTTTTTTAGTCATTAGTTCAGATGTGTTGGAAGAGGGCATTTTGAAGAATGAGAAAAGTTGCCAATCTGTGAGTTTTCTTAAGAGGAATTTTTAGATTACCTAAGATGATCTCTGGAAATGCAAGAGTATACTTTCATATATTTTTCATCCACAAAAGGACTTGCAATCTAATGTATAAGCAAAAAGACCAAAATGCTTATGGTAAATCTGAGAGGACTTGAATCTCATTTTTCCTTGTGAGTTCTCTGTGCACCATGTAGTGTAATCAGCTTTTTCAGAGGATATCTCCTACCATCTGCATCTGAAGTAAGATTCAAAGCAAAGATTTAAAATTATTATCTTAAAACTCAGAACTTATGACAGACCCCTAGCTTTGTGTAATGTTGTGTTCTTTACCTGTTCGTGTACTCTGTGTCTGTCTCTGTGTCTCTCACTCCTTCTCTCTTGCACTGATTTATTTATTATTACTTGTCATTCACGATATCCAATATGACAGTGAGGTTAGACTCATGAGATATCTAAATTGTTAAACTTCCAAGTGAATGGAGCAAAAAAATATTTTTTCTTCAGATAAGCAATAATCTATGTCCATTGTCATTAATGTAACACGAAGACTGTACTCAAAAATGAAAAAATGCTAAAATGAAGTGCTATATAACTGTGTTGGCAAGTACTGAATGCCCTACCTTTTTGTATAAGTTTAACATTAGAAAAGCCAAAATTCAAACCACAATTTCCTCATTCACTAGCTGTTTAATCTTGAGGAAGTTGTTTAATCTTTGAAAGCCTCAATTTTCTCACATGAAAGAAAGCTGTCTTTCATAGATGCTGTGAATATTAGAAATAACTTATAAAAATCTCTAGTCCAGTACCTAGAAGTTACTAGGTGCACAGTTAGTGTTAACCAACTTACTATTGTCAATTTTTAAAAAATTGTGTTATATTTTCTGATAACTAAAATAATATTATATTAAACGTTTAAACAGTAACAAAAAAGTATGCAAAGAATGAAAGATAATTATTTCAAATTCTACTTTCTAAGAAGAAGCACTCTCAACATTTTCAAATATATGTCTACAGTTGTTTCTATGCATACTTTTATGAACGTTTTAAAATACAAAATTGTACCATTCATTATATTTTGTTATACACTGTCAACTTTATTATAAACAACTTTTCATTGTTAATAAGAACGATTTACATAATCTTTAATTGCTATATAGTATTCCCATTTGGGGATGTACTAAATTTTCATAACTGATTCCCTCCTAAAGTGGATGACCCTTTTTTTTAAAAGCATTATTTATGTTTAGAGAAAAGCAGATGGAAAAGAAGGGTTCCAATTAAAAGAAGGGCTTTCAACATATTAAAACAAAATTAAAGAAATTGTATATCGTGACCAAATTGAGTTTATAGCAGGAATGCAAAAAGAGTTTCACATCAGAAAAACCACAAATGTAATTCACTACTTTAACATATTATTGGAGACAATACATATGAGTGTAATCATCTCACTTGATGTAGAAGCAACGTTTTAAAGTTCAACATGCTTTATGATAAGTGAATCTCAGTAATATGGAATTGAAGCAAATTTATTTAAACAGATGAAATGCATCTATCAAAACCTACTACAATCAACATATAATGGTGAAACATTAGAATCGTTTCCTTTAAAATCACTGCTCAATTTAAAATTGCATTGGTAATTGACTAAGAATGATCAAAGGTTGGCAACATGTTCTTCCATATATAAAGAAAATTTTAAAGCTGAAGTAATTAAGAAAATGTGTTATTGAAACAGGAATGAATGCATGAACCGATGGAACAAAATAGAGAGCTCAGAAATAGTCCCATGTATATTGGGAAAAAATATGTGACTGAGGTGGCATAGTAAATCGGTTTGCTGAAAATGGATTATTTAATAAATTGTCTTGAAATGGTGATCTTAATAGAAACATATATATTAGATTTATATGTTAGTCCATTTACAAAAAATTCCAGGGGAGCTAGAATCCAAGACATGAAAGCAACATATTAAAATGTTAAAAATAAAATTAATGAAATATATATCTATGATCTTAGATTTAAAGAACATGAGACACTGAAGAAAAGTTTATTATACTAAGACCTCCATATAATAGTAGTTACCACAAAAATAATGAAATAGAAACCACACTGTAAAAAGACATTTGTAATGCATTTAAGTCTAAAGGATTATTACTGAGTACTTACAAATAACAAAATAACATCTATAGAATAGTACTGTAAAGCAAACACCACTATGGGAAAATAAGCAAAGGGTATGAATAAGCACTTCACAAAAGAGAAAACCCAATGGCTAACAAACATTAAAACGTTCTCAACTTCATGGATACTCAAGGAAATACATATTAAAACAGATATATAGCTAATACTCATATGAATTTAAAAAGTCATCTGTAGCTAATATAAAATTCATCAAGGATTGTTGAAGATGTAGAATAGGTGTACTCTAAGATAGTTCTTATGGAAATTTACATTGGCACAAGCATTTTGGAGAGCTTTTTGACACATTTCATATCATTGTATGTGCACATAGCACATACTCTCTTACCCATTAATTTCAAACCAGGAGATATATATACATACACATACACATATATATACACACATACATATATATCTTACACTTCTAGAGGAACTTTTACATATATGAACAAAGAGACATATATAAAAAATATTCATTAAATTTTTTTGTAGTAGTTTGGAAATTAGAAACAATGTTAAGTATTCATCAACAGGTTAGATCTACATATACCATCAAAAAAATTGAGGAAAAAGTTGTGGAAAAATACATATAATAAGATGACATTTATATCCTGCGCATAATTTTAGTTAATATTAGCATAATTGCACCTATCATACTCTGTTCCAAGTGTTTGTCTCTCTCCCAGCTATGCAGAGCTAGATGGACATCTGTTCTGTCCATCTAGCTCAGCTTCTGATGCATGGTAGTCAATAAATAAGTACAAATTGAGTGAGTGAGTGAGTGAGCTGCATAGTGTATTCTTTAGTGAGCTTAATTTAAGTAGAATTTTTGGGACCATAAAGAGCCAGCTTGGGCCATTTTTATTACCTCTTTCTGAATTAGTAACAGTGTTTGAATTTTGAGCAATTAAGCACATGACACTGCTGGTTACCTGCTGAACCTTGACAGCATAGTCCCCGCCCCCCACCCACCACGATTTCTGCCATGTTTTATGGAAAACATAATTACAAGAGAAGGATTTGACTTTCTCCTGTTTTCTGGCATTTTTGAAGAGAAACAGAAACTGTTTAGAAGTTTTTAATAAAATTTGTATCAACTCTGGTTGTATGAATGTATAAATACTTATAACTGATTCTTCCTATTTTAAAAGAGTAAATTTGGTATAAAGAGTGTCATCCTTGAGTTTTTTTCCTCTCCTTACTATAATCAGTGCTTATGAAAAACAGTTTTCCTTTAGTATTGGAAACATGACACACAATTAATATTTCCCAGTTCCCTTTTTATTTTGCTATTTGCTCTTTGGAATGTCTCTTTATCATTTTGTCATCAACTCAGGCATGGCATTTGTTATGTATGAACATGACATGTATCTCCTGTAATTATTGTAAATTATGTTCACACTCCAAAGTATTTTATGGAAGCTGCTAAACGTAAGAGAAAGTTTATTTTAAGCCATTGTAATCATTCATTTCTTTGTTAATTCATCATTATTATTTTATTCATTCATTCACTCATTCAACAAATATCTTTTGAAAGCTTATTATGTGGTTGCCTTGTGGGAGGTAGAAATACAGGGTTGCTGATCACATGAGGATCACAGGCTGCAGGCCATGGGAAGGTATATGTAAAATGCAAGCTTTGAGGAATAACTTTGTAATAACATGTGACATAAGTACTAAAGGAGGCCTATTCTGTGAGTCAGGGGTTTTTCGAGAGGATTACACATTCTGGCTGAGATCTGATAAATGAGTAGGCCTAGCTGTCTGAGGGTGAAGGGAAAAGTGTTTTAGGCAGAAGAAACAACATTGACAAGTGGACAATTTGGAGAAATTAGAGAGGGATAAGTAAGTGAAGAACAGGAGAGCAAGGTTATTCTGGAGAGATGGGCTCTTGCCAGGTCATGGCCCATCTTTCCAGCCAATAAAAAGAGTTGAACTTTACCCTAAAAACACTGGAAAACCATTAATGAGTTATCAATGGGGCTATGATGTTGTCATGACAGAAGGCCTGGTTAACTCTGTGAAAATATAGTATTAATGGATTTGAGAGAAAAGGTTGTGGTAGGAAAGAAGCTAGGAGACCCCAAGGATAATTTGGGGGGTAAATATTAATGGGTTTCTCATTGTCTCCCTTTTAGACTCCAATCTCCTAAGACAAAGGCTAGATCTTGGGAGTGTCTCTTCCTTTCTTAAATAGCTCTAGGAAAGCTAAGGATCAAGACTAAGAGTTGGACTTTCCAGCACAGGACTACTGCATGTCTTAGAGATCCAATGCCTAAGAAACAGTAAAAGAAGCTTTCCCCCATGTGGCCAGATGTTAGCCCATTACATGCAATCAGAAGGGTATCTCTCCCTATGAGCCTTTGTGTATTCCATTTTAACTGCCTAGAAGACCTTTTTTTTTTCTCTCCTACATTCCCTCTTCTCCTTTTTCATGTCTAATTTCACCTCCTTTGGGTGAAATGTCATCTGCTTTGATCAGATCAGATCAAACTGTACCTTCCAGGAAACCAGGAAAACTTTCCCAACTATCAAAACTAAATAATAAGTTAGATATCCTTGATGTAGCTTCTTGTGTTTTTTTTTTAATCTTTATTTGGTAGCATTTGTCATACAGCATTATGATTTTTGGTCCGTCTTGTGCTACTTGGCTGTATGTATAAATAGGGCAAGGATTTGTCTTGTTAGTATTCCTTTTACCTGCATCAAGTTCCTATGTATGTATGAATGCTTAATGAACATTTGTACAATTAAGAATGAAAGGAAGTAGGAGTAATGACATTTAAATATAACAAGGTTTGTGAAGACCATGACCAGTCCATGAATTGACTACTCTATATGGTTATATAACTATGAAGAGTGTTATGGTAATTTCATAATATATTTAAAACATTACAATGTTTGTGATGATTTCAACTTTCTTTAAGTAAATTTTATGAAAGTTCTTTTCTGACCTAGAACTTAAAGCAGTAGTAAAAAGTGGGGTCCTTTTTGTTTGTGAAAATATAGGAAGAAAACAGCCAAGACATTTCATTCTTGAGATAGTGTTGATCCTGTGTCTGAAACGTTTGGGGAAAAGAAAGTTTCTAAAAACTGTTCATGTCTCTTAGCTCTGTGCACTATACTTGGTTCATATAATCATATTTTCCACCTGTCTCCTTTGTTCTTTGAACAAAGGACGATTAACCTGTTTCTTTGTTTTTGTTTTTTTTCCCCATGTTTTACAGCTGATACTGTATTTGGAGCCACCAACTTCTTTAAACTTTAACACTGTTTACTTGACTATATTTTGAATAGTGTATCCCAAAATGACTACATTATGTAATAAAGGAATATGCAGCTATTTTATCAATATATATAATAATATGTTTACCTATGAAGATAAGATGAAGTGTCAAAGAAAGAGCCAGCTCCAAATTAAGGTTTACTAAGAAAAAGAGAGGGACTTAAAATGGTTTTAGGTTGAGTGAGTAAAGTGTCTTCTAGCTTGCACAGAAAAAAGTGATATATATTATAAATATATATTACAAAATTTGAAAGGGAAATCTTAATGTTCATGATCATATTTTTTAACAAACTAATAAATATATATTCACATATTTTAAATAAATGACTAAGTAGAGTAGAGTGCGACAATGGCAATGTCATATAATGGAAAGAATATTTGTTGAGATGTCCTGGTCATCTCATGTTGTTAGTCCTAATGGAGTGATACAGGAAACAACAATGACAGTTAATTAGGTTCATATAGTATTTTAGAATTCATAAAGTTAATTCATAAAGTTAATGTAATTCATAATGTCCATCATTTTTCTTTTCTAACTAGTTTTCAGGTACTTGGATGTTCCAAAAAAGAAATATTTCTTAAAATGAGATCAAAGCTTTAAAAAATATTCCTAAAAACAACAATTTAATGTAATTCATAATGTCCATCATTTTTCTTTTCTAACTAGTTTTCAGGTACTTGGATGTTTCAAAAAAGAAATATTTCTTAAAATGAGATCAAAGCTTTAAAAAATATTCCTAAAAACAACAATCAGCAGCAACAGCTCTACTGCCATTGAACAGGGGGAAGGAGACATGGGATTAGTTTAATGGGTACAGTTTCAGTTTGGGAAGATAAAAAAGTTCTGGAGATAGATGGTGGTGCTAGTCAAAGAACAATGTACCTAATGCCACAGAACTGGAGACTTAAAAATGATCAAAATAGTAAATTTTTTGTTATGTATATTTTCCCACGATGAGAAAAAAAGTGAATATCAGCTTATTGACAGATGATTGTGATGTGAGAGGAGAGGGTCTGGGGAGGCCCAATGGCTGACCTCAACCCACTCCATCCTCTTACCAGGTTTTTGACTTTGCCACAGGAAAGAATTCAAGAGCAGAGTCACAGTAGGAAATGAAAACAGGTTTAATGTATAGAATAAATACAGCCTTCACAGAAAGTGCGACCCAGCTCCAGAGACTGAGCAGAGTAAGCACCAAGTTTAATACAAAAATAAGAAATACACACTTAAAGTTTAGTACAAAGTGGAGGCTGGCTTAAGAGAGTGAGCAGCTGCCCATTAGAAGTACGTTTAACAGAAAAGTAAAGCAAACAAACTTCCCTGGCAAAGTGCAGGTTGGCCCAAGGAAAGTGAGCAAAAACCCTGCCTTCTACTGGGATTCAACTTTTATAGTTTCGCTATCTAGTACATATTCATGCCAGCTAATGAATATTTTACTAAGGGAGTGGTTCTCAGTTATGTAACCTAGCTTTGCACATGCTCAGTTGGTCCATTTTGGGGCATGGTCAGCCACTGAGATTACATAGTCTGCCACCTGTGGTCTTAATCTCCAGGTGCTGGTACCAAAAATAGGTACTATGATCAGAACTTAGAGGTGGGGCTTGAGTCCTAGGGGGCTGGTTTGAGACCCAGGGTAGTGGCCTATTACCCAAACCCAGGGAAACTGGGCTCCTCCTGTCTCAATTGCTGTAATGCAAATGCTGTATGTGTGCATGTGTTTCTCCTCATCCATTTGGCAAGAGTCCATTTAGCCTAGATTGGAGGTGGTTTCTGTATATTTAAAAAACTGGTGTAGGTTGTTATTGTCTTGTTTTGGTAACAATTGTTGCCTGAAAATGTCTGTTGTAGACAAATAGCTGATGATTACAGGAATTTGTTGTTCTGCTGCAAAATTTCCAGAAGGAAAAGAAATCATAGTTACTTTTCCATTCATCTTGCATAATGAATGTTTTTAAAATTTCTTTCTCTTTCATTTCCCTCTCTTTTCCTTTAAGTGTTTGGTGAAAAAGGAAGCTATGAACTGATGCTGATTTTTGAAGATGCTGAGGACACTCGTAATGGATTAGAATAGGCAGGAAAAACAGCTTCCAAGAACAGAGAACTTGATAAGGAATTGACTGATGTGGGTGCTAAGACTTACTTGGTCATTTACCAGCTCAGTTCCTGGATCTCCCTGAGTGTCAGGTTTTTTTCCAACATAAAATGGGGAAAATAATGCTTTCCCTATTTGCCTTACAAATGGGTTAATGCATGTCAATGTGTTTTATACATTGTAAAGTGTTCTAAAAATTTATGGTGGCATTAGTATTTCTGCTGGTACTATTATTAATACTTTGTTTCACTGGTGATTTCTGTGGTGTAAAATAAGGAATATAAATGAGGAGTGATACTCCATTCTGTTTTGACTCTATGCCAGGTTATATCAGCCTAGGGATATGTTGAAGCAGAGAGGCTGCCACGATTTGGCTTTTTGATTTCCCTTATGGTTTCCCTCTCTCAATCTGTGCCCTGAGGAAGTGGCTCTCTCAAAAACCCTTGAACACAGATTGATATGTATTCAGTACAGATAAGTTTTCAGTTATTTGAATGATAGTTTCATTGGGTTAAACTTGTTTGAAAAGAAAATAAATAACGAATTATTATAGAAGTTAGAGGGCTCAACATTCATTTATGAAAAATAAAGTGGAATGTTGTACAATCATCTTTCCTCTCAATAATTGCTCTTTTAATAATTTCATAACAAGGGTGGTGTGCAACATGCTACTGAACCTGCTGGAAAAAAATGCATATGAAATATATGCTATAATGCAAGAAACTTATTCTGTGGATAATGAGGATGTTAATTATTTTTTATTAAAGGCAAGGACTACAGTTCTGTGTGTTTTTCTGTGGGCTTGCTTACTTGGAGATGGAGACAGAGGCAGGGATTCTTCCTTCACACTCTAGGAAAGTTTTATGCTCCCTTGAAAGAGATACTGTTTATTTTCTTGCTGTACCTATTGTGAAGTATTGAGACTCTAGGATTGTGCCCTGCCACTCAGTAGGCTGAAGTACAAATGCTAATTTATTCCCAGACTGCAGCATTGTGATTTGCATTCCAAATCAGCCTGCAGATTCTCATTATCAATTGCTATCCTGTTGTCCCTTATCTAGAATTTGTTCGATTGTGCCCTGCCACTCAGTAGGCTGAAGTACAAATGCTAATTTATTCCCAGACTGCAGCACTGTGATTTGCATTCCAAATCAGCCTGCAGATTCTCATTATCAATTGCTATCCTGTTGTCCCTTATCGAGAATTTGTTACTTCCTTTTGTCACTCTACTTATTCCCCAGTAATGACCCTTAAGAAAATTCTCTTTCAAGCAATTCCCTTTTGAAATTAGCAGCTTTAGTGGGCTAAAATCATAACAATAAATTACAAAGATGTCAATAGATTTCTTTTTACTAGCGGTTTTCTCCCTTTCATTTAATAGTCCTATGGCACTGAGTAAAATAATTACTTAAAACGTATCTCTCAGGCTTAAAGTTTTATATTCATTCCTTTAAAAATCACACTTCTATTTCTTTTTACATCTGAAAGGTGTGAGTTTACAAGTCCTCTCTTAATAATAACCTTTTACAGAAACCCTGAGATGGTATAATTGCATCCTTTCTTGGCACCTTTAAATCAAATTAACTAGATACTTAGTGAGGAGAGAAAAGGAAAACACATTTTTGCAACGTATCTCACTGGGTGAGAAGCAACTGCGGCAGCATAAAGAACCGACGGGAATCTGGGCTTTCCCACTCTGGCAGCAAAGGGGGGAATTATGGGTTGGTGGTCTGCTTCATGTTAGAAGGACACCCCTCCATCTGTTCACAAGTGCAGCCTGTTTCCAATTTAAAGCCCAGATTTCAATACAAACCTCAATTTCTTTTCCCCATTTTAAATGCAAAGCAAGGCTTGTGAATCATAGTGTCTCTGCTCCTGGGATTCAGACCAAATTTCCCCCCAAAATTCTCAGGCTATTTCTTTGAATACCTGCTTACAGTGGTACACAATGGGCAGCTTTGAGAAGAAAAATTGATAATCTTCACGGAAGAGTAATTTGAATGAAATTACACTTGACAGCCTGTCTCCAAGCAAACAAGAGGAGCGAGGGAGCCTTAGCTAAGCTCTGAGGACTTGCCCAAGCCACTGCTGTTGGAGCTTCCCAGGGAAAAAAAAAATCACCAGTTTTTCCAACATCTAATTGAGCTTTTGATTAATTCCGTGTACCAGATTCTACTGAAGAAAGGTAGCCATGGAAGAGAATATGGAAGAGGGACAGACACAAAAAGGTACTGTGTTAAAAAGGGTTTATTTGCAACTAAGTAATTATTTTGCAGTTTCCTTGTTTGCTTTAGACACTTGCCAGTAGGCTAATGAATGTTTCTCTTTTAGAGGCTTTTTTTTTTCCTTCTCCTTTAGTCTGTTCCTCACTTGTAGTCATGTCTTGCATTAATGTTGTCATTATTCGCAAATCGTTCAGATATAATATCCAAATGCAGAGTCGAGTATTAGTGGTAAGAGTATTGCGGTATTGTTGTGAACTGTTCCTTAGAACAGTCTTTGTTAACCTTCATTTATTTCATGTTTTCACGCTTGTCCAGCTGGGTCAAGGGATTTCTGGTGTGAGCCACATACACAATATTGGGAGCTAGCTGTGGTTAAAAATCTGACGATGTAACCATTATCAATACCTTTGCATGGGCATCTGATAGAACAAAGACCAAGACCATTTATTAATTTGTTGTATTTTGGTTGGTACACCCAAATCCATCTTTGCGTGGATGCAGTTTAGTTTTAATTTAGATGGAGCAAAAGTTCATGAATTTTCAAGGTGTATAGTGGCGTTAAGGTTTTCCTTTCTTGACTGTAATGAACTTCTGGGTAATAAATGATAAGAAAATTTTCTGATGCATTTTTAAAGCTTGTATAGGTATATATGGCTGTATGAGTTCAAGTGAACTCATCATTTTGTAGGTTAAAAATGACCAAATATTAGCAATTTCAAATGATTCAAACATCTCTAGATTTTTTTTTTTTTAATGTGTCAAGTGGTAGCTTCAGAGGCAACTTGCTTTCATCCCCCCATGGGCAGCGTTTTCTCTCATGTTTGCTCTCAGGCTTATGTAATGTCAGAGAAAATGCTCTTGTTTTCTTAGGATTGAAACTGTAACACAGGTAATAACACATAAAGGTAATATTTAAGAGTAGTACTGAAAAAGATTCAGTTATCAAAGTTGATTTTGAATGTATGTAAATGGATTATTTTAAAAATATATATGCTATATTATATACTAGGTGGTTTGGAAGCATGGTAAATTTTTTTTTAATATTTTGAGGCATTCAGCTATACTGAGTCTCTTCTCTTAATACATATATACACATACAAACACACACACAGTCACACCTTTAGGTATATATCATATATGTACGTTTATGCACACACATATAATCAGAGCATTGATATTAAATATATAAAGGCTTTATATAAGCAGTAGAGAAAGATGTTGATGAACCAGTCTTCAAATTTCAGTCATTAGTTCTCTCGTTAATGATACTCAGTAATGAAACACAATAATCTATGTATCATGTGATCTATGTTTTAAATTAAAAAAAAAATACCTTCAACTACCTTTCCTATATGCACAAATAGCTTAAGTGTTCATTGGCGATTTTAAATGGCAAATTTTCACGGTAATTTCTGTTCTTACTAGGCATCTCAATGGACTATTTTACTTTAGGAATAAAATATCTTATTTTTATGTCTTTTTTATAGTACATAGTGACATTGCTTCTTGTTTAATCAATTTGTTTAAGAGAAGATAAATTGATCATTTAAATAGGATAAATGTTATTCATCACACTAAATAAAACCTTGAGATAAATCATGGATTGTGATAACAGGTTGAATGTGTCTGAGCAAGCCGTGGTAGATGCAGGAACCAAGAAAAATGACGTAATTAGTTGTGATGTTTTCTGCCTCAGGTAACACTGAAAATCTTTCTCTTAGGGGGGTGTGGGCAGCAGTGCTGAAAAGGGGCAGATCCTGTCACAGTGGGTTTTCTATCATAAAGATGTGCATAGGTCAAACAGGAGCAAGAGTGGAAAACAGTTTTAAATTAGAAAAACTGTATAGTAGCATGTAGGCATTGAAGGTACATAAGTAAAATATCTATGATTCAGCTTTTTTTCTTTAATTGAGAAAAAGAAGATTTAATGTCCTCTTCATTCCTGATCTTCTATTCCTCTCCACTGTGCCTATGACACCTTTTCTATATAAGTTTGTTGTTAGAGAATTATATTTGAATATAAATTCTCTCTTCATGTGCGGGGGCAGGGGAACAGTGTGAAATTTGATGGGATCAAGTCGGAGGAGCTACTTGATAAGCAAATAAAATCATTAGAGATTTTTCAGGAGTTTAGGTCGGCAGAGTTAATGATCCATCTGCTGTCAAGGAAAGCAGAACTTTGCATTAGTTCTTACCCCGTTTTTTCTTAAACTGCATAGGTTTCTCTTAAATAATAATTCATATATTACAGAGTTCTCTTCCATTTGAAAGATGCCTTCTGATTCCTTCTTATAATTTAGAGATTTTATTCCCTGTTACAAATCGGAAAGACTTAAATTCATGTCAACGTTTACCCAACCCATATTGCCTTCCAGATTCAACTGGAATGTAAAATGGATGTCAGTGGTTTTATTGAACATATTTGACCTATATATAGTTGATAGTTAAGGGCTTAAAAATATTTTCCATAAGAAACATACTTTTTTCATAGTGAGAACTCCGCTGCCCTCCTCCCCAGACTTAATCTGAAAAGGCAATGGGGAGTAGTCCTAATTTCTACCCTAATTGAACTATGAGTGTTCAGCTCTGGAGAGAGTATAATTTAAGAGTATGGGTGACTTCACCAGCCATTCTGCTCAGTGAGCCCAGCCTTGATGTGAAACTGACATGGGGGTCATTAATGTGTTGTTCCATCAATTTCTGCCCCCCTTCCCATTGTGCTGAGGGTGTCCAGTGTTTCAAGAAACATCTTTTTTTTTTTTTTTCTTTTTGGAAAACATGCCCTTTAAATGAAAGTCAGTTACTTTATCTTATGTTCAACCAAAGCAACAGTATTCTGGAAGTGGGGAAAAAAAAAAAAAGGCAGTGGGAAGAGACTGTTTTGAACTTCAGCATTGCTGTCATCAAAAATCTAAATACACGACCACCAAATTATGGCAACAAGGGCTCTAATTACTGTAGAGGGTTTGAGAAAAGTGCATGAAGATATTTTTATGAATATTTAAAAGGTATATACTTATGGCTTGTAGACATGCAACTACATCTGGAACAGTTTGCCAAATCCTATAGGGAAAGGTGTAAATGATTTTAGGGTTTCTGATCATTAGTGAATTAGCAAATGCATGTTCAGGTTGCCAGAAAAGTGGGTGGCCGTTACTTTGTAGATAACCTTAATGAAGCATTACTGAATTAGGAGGAGCTCACAGAGGAAGGCTGATGAACCACTGAGTAGAGGAAGTGATAAAACTATATAAAGATACAAAGAAAATAACAATGAAATAGAAAGAGCCAGCAAGTTGGAATTTTCCTAAATTGACTGAACTATTCCAACAGCCAAAAACTTGATTGATATAATTTCTGAATGTGAATATTATATAAAACAAAGCCTCAAAATTACATATAATATGTCCAGAAATATTTGATCAGCACAAAAGATAACAGCCATAGTGTTACTCACCATGTTTTTCTAGTATAATAGGCCTGCAACATGTGAGTCTACGCTGTAAACTTCTCAAGCTCAACCAGAGTCGACCACTGACTTCCTCTCCAACACTAAAGCCTGGTTTACCATCTCCTTGATGGATCAATCTTTGGTGACCCTCAAGGACTGGGTCTTTGACAGAAGTAGAAGACCAAACTCAGTGTGGATAGGGCCTAGTTTTGTCATTTCAATCCCCATCATGTGGTCAGTGTTTAATGGTCATTGTTCATAATTAGCCCAACACCTCTCCATATGTGTCATGTCAGCATGTCCTTAACTTATTAAAACCAGCAAGAATATCTAGAGGAAAGGACTGTGTACTGGTTTATTTTCTTCTTTTCCCTTTCAATGTTAATGTCTGTCTCTCTCATAATTAAAAATACTGTACAATTATACTTGACATGAGAGCTCATAATTATGTACTCTATATTACAAACTTATAAACATGTTACTCTAAAAGAATTGATGTAAAAAAGCATACATATTATATTTATGGATTGACTGAAAGTCTTTTCAAAAATGTTTTTGACTAGAATTATTTTTACCATGAAAGATGACTTTAGAACCTACCTTCTTTTAGCAGACATCAACCATGAAGAAGAGACACCACTATTATAATAAATGAGAAGGGAGGCAGCTTTGGCTTTAGGAAATTAGATGATATTGGTCAACCTAAATTGTCCAATGATTTCAATTCCAGACACTGACCTAAGGGACTTTACCTAAATTAACTCACTGACTCTTCACAATAACATCAAGTAGTATTAGTACTGAGAAAACAAAAAAATCAAATAGGTTAATTAACTACACCAAAGTCGCATAGTAGTAAATAGTAGAGCTGGGTTCAATACAATGAGACTGAGTCCAGAGTCTGAACTTTCAACCACACCCTGCCCTGCACTAGTTGTCAATGATTGCCTGCATTCCACACCCCATTCTTAGTGACTCTGCTTCAAGGACACACTTCCACTGCATTAAGCATCCATGTTTTGTAATTTATGGCTGTATTCTTTATAATCAACTTTGGCTTTTTTGACCACATATGAACAACTTTCCCAAGGCCAACCAATCCCCTAGGTGAACCAACTGTCTATGACCTGGTGAACGGCAGCTGAACCAAATGTATACTTAATGTATATTTCAGTTTTAACATGACACTACTCTTTGGTACATCCTTGATAATTCTGAATTTTTTCCCCTCACTGACCTTTTATTTTTATAGTTTGAATAATATGTTCACCCTAAAGCTGCCTATCAGTAAATATTGGTATTATAATATTTTGAGAACCATTGCAAAGAAATTCAAGAGCCAAAATAAGTCAAAGTGTCTGATTTACTAATAGAATTAGAATCTTTAATAGTATGTTGTTGAAACCTGCATAGCAGTGGCTAGGAAATATCAAAAACAACATAAAAAACCTTTGAGTAATCACTGAAATGTAAAAATTGATTAGACTCCTTTTGATTCTTAGATATTGGCTACTTTCAGACCTGTGAAAAGGAAACTGCTTTTGTCCAGCTAGTGGACAAACTTTATCTCAAAAAATATTGTCACAAATCATCTCTTCAACTCCCATTTCATCATTTTATGACTAGGATAGAAGAATCATAGAGATTCAGATTTTATAAAGCATAAAATCAGGAAAAATCTCTCCTACTATTTGACAGCTGTATGTTAGAAGCATTTAATGTGCTTAACCTGGAGTGTCCTCCTAGGTCTAAAAAATTACTTTTACTCTTTGTTGTTATCAAATGTACCTCTAAGACACCTGTCAGTGGGGAAAAATAGGTATGTTGTTAATAAAGTTTAATAGATGTTCCCAGAGCTCCTGCATTTCTCTGATTATAATGGCTGTTGCAGTTTAGATATAACATTTTAGAATTTTGTCATTTTATATTCTCATCGGATCAGTTGGTAATTATGTCTTTTGTATCTGTGGTGCTATTTATATCAGAGATCCAAAATGCTCAATAGCACATTTCCAACATCTTGTTAGGATAAAGGATATGTGTATATATTTAAAAATATCATTAAAATGAATGTATTCACCTTTTAAACTGAAAGTGCTTGATAGAGTTACTTCATTACCTCCTTGAATTAAAATTTAATTTTAAATATTTAAGGAGACTAAATGAGAAGTACAGTGAGGTAGATTGAAATACTGATAGTGTACTTGGAGTGATGACTTCTAAGAAATGGTTATTAGGAATTAATTATTCTATAATTCATCAAAAGACAATGGCTCCTGAGGGAGTGATAGGATACAGGAGATAACTTCTAGTTTGTCAGTTGTGGCCTTCAGTTCCCTGTACATACACCCCTCCCCAGCATTCAAAATACTTGACAGTTTTATTTTTCATACACCAAAGGAGGATTGGCTGGCTTATTTTCAAAAATCCTTTTGGATAGCATCCATACTAACAGGTGGCACAGCTGTGGATTAGCTGACATTATAAAAATAATTCGTGTTTTCTTATGTGCTCTCTGTTCAAGTGGTGACCATTGTCTTAGCTATTCATAATCTGAAAGTAGCTTCCTTCTTTGTTCTGTGAAAATAAAAGGGAAGAAAAACAGAAGATAACTGATTTGTTTCTCTCAGATTGTGAGTGGGAAATTTAACTTTGGTCAAAGAAGAAAGTTGCTTATTGAAGTCTGGTTTATAGAGTTCACTGGGGAATTAAGTTACAATGTGAGCAAATCTGAGGTCAGAGGAAAAAGGAAGGAGTGTTGTTGGCTTCTAAATGATGTGTGTTCCTAAAATATTAAGAGATACCAACATGTTGGAACATTAACTGCTGTGTATAACCAGAATCAATACCAAAGGAAGGAAAGACATTTTGGCTCATTGTTTAAATTGCTTAGTGTTTTGGAATTAAATTTCCATAATTCCTAAAATATTAAGAGATACCAACATGTTGGAACATTAACTGCTGTGTATAACCAGAATCATTTCCAAAGGAAGGAAAGACATTTTGGCTCATTGTTTAAATTGCTTAGTGTTTTGGAATTAAATTTCCATAATATGAGAAGTGGTGAACTTTTAGTAACTACTTCCATAAAAGACAGGAATTTGATGGAAGCTATCCCTGAGGATGGTAGTAGAACATAAAACATATTGTTCATATTGCTTCCTATTATGGAGTGTGCATGCTTTTTCTTGGTTCTCAAGTAGAAGTGAGGCAATTTAAACTTTTGCTAATTATTATTTCCACTGCTTTAAAATAAAAATTTCAAATTGGGGACAAATATTTTCTACTTTGTTTTGAATGCTATATATTTCCCCATTAGAAGGGTTCTTTGAATGGTGAGTTAGATCTTCTTTCTTAACATGAAAATATGGAAGAAAAACTATACAATTATTTGTTTTCTTTTATTGTTATTTGATGAGAAAAAATTTTGGTAAGTAATTCAGTTTTTGAAAGAAAGCACATGGTGAAATCCCTTTCCCCAATAACTTAGCCTTTTTCTTTTTTTAATTCTTAAGACATTTCTATACAATTCCTGTATTGGTGGCTTTCTATTTTAATTTTTAATAGCCTACACCATACCAAATATACAATTCAGTATAGTGATTGCACATCTGAAACATAGCTAAGTGCCTTTACTAACATAATTTTTAAACAAAATATTAATTATATTAACTAATATTTAATAATCCAGGCACTGTTCTAAGTGTTTCATATGCAGTTTTTAGTCTTGGTATATATTTTAACATTAATTGATAAAAACAGATTACAGTTTTCTTATTAATGTCAGCTATTTTTTTTGGTTTCATGGGCACACTATGTACTCCGTGGCCATTTAGTTCAAAACCTACAGGGAACTAGGAGAAAACTTCCTACAAATATCTAGAGGAAATTAAAATGATTATAATGTAATGAAATGAGACAGTTTTCCATGTCTGTTCTAAGAAAGATTGTGAAGTGGGCCTAAGGGAGAAGAGTCAAATAGTTTCCCACATTTTTCTAGTTAGAAAATTATTTTTCCCATAAGAGTAGCATTCAAATTCAAATTTTTTTCAGTGGTAGTGAAGAATTGTATTTATTTTTATTAAAACACCTTTAAGTATTTTACAACTGGACTTAATTTAAAAAATAAAAGATTAAACATTGAAAATTTTTTTCAGTGGTAGTGAAGAATTGTATTTATTTTTATTAAAACACCTTTAAGTATTTTTACAACTGGACTTAATTTAAAAAATAAAAGATTAAACATTGAGCAATGAGACTTTTGGATATGACTTTGAATATTGCTTGTCTATTGAAAACCAGCCTTAGGCTTTGAAAAAGCTCTGACTGTCTTAAATAGTGCCAATATATCACCAAACCCAGATTCACTTAATGGTTTATTATACTTCAGAGATTTTATTATAGTTCTCCATCAAATTAAAACAAACCATGTCATTTTATAGTAAAAGAATGACTTTTAATACTACCCATAGAATAACTGAACTCAAAACACTTTAAATATCTTTATTCTACCATCTACAATAGAAAGTTGTATTTAAGACATAAGATTTAGAATTCAGAAAACATGCATTCAAATTCTCTCCATGAATTTTAAACATGTAGAAAAGCAAGCAATTTTTTTAGTTGCTGGTCGTAATGAGTGGCCAATTTGTTTGTGGTTTCCCAGATCATTTGACTTTTGCTAAAACTCTGACTCTTCATTCACCTTAACTCACTTTCTATATAACTTATTCTGTATTATTCAATCCTAGTTTTCTAAAATCCCATATTTTGAGAATTAATTTTCTCTACCATTATCTTTGGTTTTGGTGGGTTTAGTGCAAGTGTTAGATATAAAAGTGAGTAGGAAAAAGTGCCTATTATAATATATTGAACATAACAGGAGTTTAGTAATTGAAGATTCCTTCTTCATGTCTCATTTCCTCTCATCATAACACATTGTGACCATTTAAGAAATAACTAAGCAACTTTCCTAGAGGCAGAGAGTCAGAACTGAAAATTTAAAAAGCTAAAAAGCACTAATCACTCTTTTAAATTGTTGTAACAGTTATTTTCTAAATGTCTGTTTAGTATTTAATAGATGGTGGCATCTCTTATTGCTTATCTTTTTATGTATACATTATGCCCCATCTCCCTTTCCAAAGTACAGATCCCTTAAGAGTAAGGATTTTTAGCTTCTGGCCATGAAACCAACCTGCAAAGTGCTGTGAACACAGTACCATTCATATCCGATGATGATGATGGCAGTGGAGAACAGAAGGAGAGGCAGAAGGGAAAAAGGGGGAATAGAAAAAGAAGAGGTTGAAGAGACAGAAGATGAGGTCAATCAAACAGACTAAAGGAAGGATGAAACACTTTTTTTCTAAATAGAGACAGATCTTACAAAGCAGCTAAACCTTGCTTGGAATAACTCAGAAGAGTGCTGCCGTGACTCCATCTTATACCTTTAGATTTGAATTAAAAATAATTCTTTTGTTCTTTGATCCGGAATATATTTAGTAGTTTGATAGCAGCCTTCTTGAGAATGAATAATTTTCTTTTTTATTATTAAAGAGCCCACATAATTTTAGCATTACGATTCTAGCAATTATGTGAATTTCATTGAACTGACAAATTCATCAGATAGTTACTGAAACTTGAAAAGTTATAACGTTTTGTAAGTTACTCATACAGAAAATGTAACATAGTATCTTATAAATTTGCTAACACTAGGCTTGCTGTGTTCATTATTAAGTGTTGATCAAAGAAAACAAAATTGCAGAAGAAATAACAGTTTGAAGTTACTGGGGACAATTTAATAAAATAAGGCCTTTTCTAGGCTATATTTAGTCAGTCAAAGTTTAAGATAATTCAAACAACAGAATGTCGATGAGTAACAAATTTCCTTTTATCTTCTTTTATGCTTTTTTTTCAGTTTTTGTATTTTTATTAGTATATAGTCTTGCTCAATTGCATGATATTTTGGTTGTGAACAAGGCACAGTCTGAAAAAGGACCTTTAAGCTCTGGTCAATGGTATGTGAGCAGTATTTCCTCACAACATTTCAATGTTTGCCTTTTTCTCTCTACAATTTTGGTGTACTAATCTGTTGATATGCTGATCACTAATTTGTGCTTTGGAATAAACTTGTGATACCATTATTTGCTGAAGTTGAGAGTGAATTCTTTCTTAACAAATACAATAACTTCATGTTTTATATGCCAGTTATATGGGCCAAAAAGCACAATCTTGCAAAAAGATAAATTTATTTATTTATATAAGTATTATTTATATATAGTGGTTTGTTGCAACACTAGATAAAAATTTAATCATCAAAGAGGTGGCAAATACTATTGACATTAATCCTGACACTGGAAAGGGGTAAAAGGAGCTACTAATATATTACATATCTGACTCTTTTGTAATAATATTTGGTAATATCATCTATGTATCAAGTGTGACTACTATTTTTACATGAATAATAAAAATACTTTACCCACTGTTTCTGATAAATAGGAAGGAAACAATGTGTCATATCTACAGTTATATTATCATTGCAATATTTGGCCTTAACTCTGGTACTCTATTTTCTATTCAAATTCTATTCTATTTTCTTTCAAATTCTGCAATCGTGCAATCACAAAAAAGCAACATCATTATAACCTAATGGTGCTGTGCTCTTTTCAAACAGTTGGATACCCCAAATGTGTGTCTCACCAAGTCTTGTACAATTTTTAAAGTATTAAATATATAGCATATTTATTATCTAATATTATATTT
>NW_007728811.1:239773-240365 GCF_000696425.1 Galeopterus variegatus
GTCTTAAACTTGATTATTATTACCTCTTTGGTTATTTTGAAGTTTTATTGTGCAAGAAACAAAAGCTTTAATTGAATGGGTTTTAGGATTTGTGTTTAAGAAATATGATGAAGCAATAATTTAGGCTTTAAAGCAGACAATAACACAGAATAGCACTGAAGGACAATGGTATGCCCTTTATTTTATGTAGATACATAATTTTAAGTCTTAATTGTTAAACATGGGTGTGGGAAAAAAATTGGGAATGAATGGGAAAGAATTTGATGTACTTTCTCTTGCTGTAGGATGAATTAAATAATTTTAAACCACCTTTGGCCCAGAGGTTGAGGGTCCCTTCCCTGACATATAATTTCCATTCAGTGAGGTTGAAATAATATTCACATTATCTAAAATTGACCTACATACACATGGTTAGCACACATTGGTTAAGTGAAGTAATGTATATCTCTAATCCAGATTTTGGTATATGTTATATAATTTTATTCTAGTTATATTTTGTATATTCTTTTTAGCTATTTATGTTTCCATTTTATGAGTGGATAAAGTTAGGATGGCTAAAATCTAAAAGACTCTGAACAATAAATGCTGGCGA
>NW_007728811.1:241811-243632 GCF_000696425.1 Galeopterus variegatus
ACACACACACACACACACACACACACACACACACACACACACACACACACACAAACCGGGCAGGGGAAGAAGACACAACAATTACAATTCCTTGAAGTTGACATGACAAGCATACGGAAAGGACATTGTTGGGTGGGAGGGGGGAAAGAGAGGAGGGAGGGAGGTTTCGCTAATGGGCCACAATATTCAACCACATTGTATATCGACAAAATAAAATTAAAAAGTGAAAAAAAAATAAATAAAAATAGTTGTCACACACACACAGACACACACACAGAACAGATGAGTGGATAAAGAAAATGTGGTATATACAGGTATACACCGTGGAATATTATTTAACCATAAAATAGAATGAAATCTTGGCATTCTCAACAAAATGGATGAGCCTGGAGGACATTATATTAAGTGAAATAAGCCAGGCACAGAAAGATAAATACCGCATTTCCTCCCTTATATGTGGGTGTTAAAAAAAGTTGAGCTCATAGAAGCAGAGAGTAGAATTGTGGTTTCTAGAGGCCAGGAAATAGGGAAAGGTTGTTTAACAGATAAAAATTACAGCTAGACAGGAGGAATAAGTTCTAATGTTCTATAGCAGTGTAGAGTGACTACAGTTAACAATAATTTATTGTGTGTTTTCATATAGGTAGAAGAGAGGATTTTGAATGTTCCCAGCACAAAGAAATGATAAAGGTTTGAGGTGATAGATATGCTAATTACCCTAATTTGATCATTACATATTGTATACATGTATTGAAATAGCACACTATATCCCACAAATATGTACAATTATTATGTGCCAATTACAATTTTTTAAAAAATAAATTCACATAGTTAAAATTTTTTTAAATTCTCAGAATCATATTGTTTGAAACAAAAATTTTGAAATTTCTTTAAAGTTTATTATCAAAAATCCATTCCATTTAAGAGACCATAAAAAGTTGAATAAAAAACAAATCTAAACATGAAAATATATTCGAATCATATCCTTATTAATGTGGTTTTGTATTATGACTCTGACTAAGTGTTCTTTTGGTTATTTTTGAAAACAATAGTTTATCCTTCTAGGCTGACAAACCATAATGTTTTGGAGGTGTCTATTATATCTCAGGCCTCTTGTTGACTCTGATATCTTTTAATTTTGTGTATAAGAATACCAATATTAACACTGTGCTTTTACTTTCTTAGACTAACATCAGTCTCTATTTATTCTTATAAGATGAATTTCCAAAACTGTTCTTCAGTCAACTCTTAGATTCCTGGAAATTTCTAGCAGTTCTTAGGATGAAAGGGGAACATGAGGGACTATCAGTTCAGAGTGTCTGTTGCTTTGGAAGAGGTAATTGAATCCTACTTTCCCAAAATGACAGTGGTTCAGAGTCAAAAATTAAAGAATTGAATATATTTTTGGCCAAAAAGAAATGATTTATATTATAGAAGAGAGTTGATGCCTGTAAGAGCTTAGAAAAGAGAGCTGGCTGGAGCTTCTGGTAGAGCTGAGCAAAGAGAGAATGGTGAATGCTGCCTAAGATATCCAGGGGCAGGGAAACAAGACTGATAGAGCTATTTAAAGGGCATGACTGGGAAAGAATAATACTGTTCTGATTTTGCAAAATGGAAAAAAAAGAGAGAGAAAGAAAATGTTAAGTCTCATATATTTTAATCACTATGTATCAGGCCACTGAAATCTTTGAACTCTTTACTCATAACTAGCCTCTGGCAAGGATTTCCAATTGCCTTCATTTTGCTTTCATGTGAAATACAGCTGAGGACACGCCAGACAAAAACTGAATACTTCTTTTGGTGCAATGCAAAAAATGCATT